>NC_092814.1:325108990-325408990 GCF_023375885.2 Dermacentor andersoni
AAAATGGTGGCGGCTAGCTCTCCTACATGCAATGAGCCGCCCACGATGACCGCATTTCCCAGTGATGCAGAACTTCACGCAGGATAGATGCACGCATTTATCCACAGACACGCGTTCGTGTACCGAACCTTCTAGAAATCAGACCAGTGCTGTGCAAAACTTTGCTGGTAAAATATGTTCATTCTCGACTTCTCTGTTCTCGAGTTCACAAAGATTATCGTCTGTAAATAGCAGTTTGTTATTGGCCGACTACCTTCACTAATATAGTTTTTTTTTTTTAGCTGCACCAAATTTTTGAAAATTGCCAGTAGTAGATTGTACGATTCTAACCCTTCAGATAAATTACTCTTTGAGGAGCAATTACTTCTACTAGAAATTAACATGCTTAATTCAATAATTAACATAATTACACTAATGAACTTTTAAATTATTTACTCTACGGCACACATTTCAATCTATGAATTGTAGCTATAGTGAGATTATAGCGAGATTATAGTGAGATCGCAAGGCATATTGACTTGGAACGAATTCACAGCACTACGCCAGTTTCAAGAAATGCGCCGTCAAACTTGCGGTAAGAATACACTGTTGTTCCACTTACTTTTTAAGAAAACGTTGTGTTATGCATTGAAGCCCAAACGTAACTGCAACATCAATGCATTTCGTCGGACCCTTTGGCAATTAATATCTCGAAACTGGTGTACTTCGGAGAATTTGTTTCAAATGGATTCGCCTTGCGAACTCCCCGGCTACAACTCGCAAGTTTATATATGTGCTGTAGAGCAAATAATTAAAAAGCTTTTAGTTTAATTATGTTAATTATTCAATTAGGCATTCTGATCTTTCTTAGAAGTAATGGCCGCCTCATCTAGCTTAATGGTTAGAATTGCGCTATGTGCCATAGGCAATTTTAAAAAAATTTGGTGCAGCTTGAAAAAAAAAAAACTGCTGGTATAGTGTTATCCTGTTACATTCACTATCACGAATGCCGGCGTCTCTTTTGAAACACCGTCATTTGAGAATTCGGCCCTTGGCTCTATTCGAAATCAATCCTTTGGAACTGGCGCGAGCAGGCTAATACCTAATTTATTGCAAGGAAAAACACAGGGGCTATGAAATACGCCGTACACAGTAGAGGCTTTGTAGCAATTTCGACCACCTAGGTATTTTTTAACGTGCACCCAGTGCTCGGGGCACGAATTTTTTTTTTTTTTTCATTCTGCTCCCGCCGGAATGCGCCTGCGAGTCGAACCCGTGACCTCCTTGCTTAGCAGCAAAACACCACACAGAGCAATATGAGCCCCCCGCCCTGTGTACTGTGACAAAAATCGACTGGACAGTGCCACTACAGAGGTGACAGCTTTAATGAGAAACTGTAGACGTGAGTTAGGCTGACGACGTTAGGCGACAACTCAAGTCGTGTTAAAAGCGGCCCGCATATGGTGGTATGAATCGCACATTTCTTTTGAGGCGTTCCTTGATTTGCAGAAGAGGAAACGCAGAAAGAAAGAACACATATTTTGGCTATCGCTGAATCCAAACACTGTTCGATTTCCGAGGGTAGCCAATGCTCTGGATATTCGACATGGCGACGGAAGAACCCCAGGCGGGCGAAATTAACTGGGAGTCCCCGTACTGAGGAGTGCCTCATTATCATTCGTGGTTTTGGCACTTAAAGCCCCAGAATTTAGTGTGTGCGCGTGTGCGTGTGTGTCTGTGTTTCAGAATCGAGGTAGCCCTGGCTTAATTCAGGAGGCTGATGAGCAATTCTATTTATTTATTTATTTATTTATTTATTTATTTATTTATTTATTTATTTATTTATTTATAGCTCTGCCTGTTGGAAGAAGTGATAGTTCGCCACTGTTCTTTCTACCCGTTACGAAAGTGCCGCAACAGGAGAGTGAGTATAGCTGGGGCTTGCAGTCAGAAAGGAGAAGTAAACCAGTCGTCTCACGTGCACGGATATACTAGATGAATATACTAGATGGATATACTGCTAGAGATAGTGGGTGCATGGCTGACTTTGGTAGAGTGTGCTCAAAAGCATGTTTATTGGAAGGATATTCTTAAGAGCGACAGTTCTGCGGTATTCCTGCAACATTTTGCATTTATTGAATGTCATCGGATGTCAATAGCGACTTGTTACACACACACACACACACACACACGCGCGCGCGCGCGCGCTTTTACCGCGCAAATTAAAATTGAAATACATCAGTGAAGCGGGCTTCGCCCCACATGGATTTTCATAGTGGGAAAGTCAGCTTTCTGAAAAGGCTAAAGTGGCTCTGAAGCACTTATTATCAAAGTCGGGAACTGAATTTGAGGTTAGACTATTTCAGCAGTATCTTGCCGCAAAAGGTACTTCAATGCGTTCAGCAGAAGCGGGGTTATTGGCAAATAAATATCGCGTTAGCGGTGCTTCCGTTTGTTCTTCAATTGCTTACACTGCGAAGGCTACGGCAGTGCGGGGAATGCTCACAACGCTCCGCCTATATTGAACGTCACCACGGCGTGCAGTTCAAATCTGATTGTAGATGTTCACGTAGACGCCCCTATTTCCCGATTTTGGCGCCTGCTACGCGCCAAACGTAGCCACACGCGGTTGACCTCAGCAAGGCGCAGTGCGCTCAGCCGGCGGACTCATCGCGGCATTCCGAGCCCGCCGCGGTATCTACACTGCGTAGCAGACCGCAGGTATGCGTGCAAACGCAGTGCGCATGCGCAGCGCTTGCTTTGCGCACGACAGGGCTTGAGTGCGCGCTCATATGCTCCAGTCTGGCCATGCTACGTGGTGCGGACTGGCTTTGTCCTGCACCAGCTTGACAGACAGATAGTAGCCACATCAAACTTGCGCATGTTGAAGCGCTATAAACAGCTCAATACGAAGCGAAGTCTGCCAAGGCGTCTAACCAGCAGGGGCCAGGGCAAGCGTGCGCGTGGTCTGACCTTAAGTTTCGCGTGGTTCGAGGATATAGTTGAGCGTTCGAAAGAAGTCGAAATTAGTGAGACCCGAGGGGCTACGACACCGAAAAGCAGGGTGCCCAAAGTTTAATTCCTGCGCGGGTGGCCGTGGGCAAGCGTGCACAGACGATAGTTGACTTCTTCCGGAAGTGTGTAATAAGTATAGAAATTCGAAAACTAACTTGCGCATAAATCGTCCTGTTTATTAAACTGCGTCAATAAATAGAAGCAGTAACAGGAGAAAGAAGCACGTTGGGATTCAAACACCCTTCTTGACTGATGTCAGCTATTGGCGAATAGCAGTGGCGTATGGGAATTTGCTATATCACGAATTAAGGATTCCAGAAAAGAGTGAGGAGGAGGCTTCTGTAGAAAAGAGAGTGTTTGGGGGGAAGTTGACTTCGCGCTCCGCTTCCGAGCTCCACGTTGCAAAACTTGGCTGAGATGTTCACAGCAGCGTGTGCTATCCGCGGAGTGTTTTTTCACCAAGCCCGAGGAGCGGTTCAGGACCCCTTTAAATTGAGATCACTTGAGGCGAATCTTCGTTGTCGTATTCGCCGTCGCCGTGAGGTTCCGTATAAAGTGCGATAAAATAGCTCCCGCGCCCCGTTTGCTGTGGCTGCGAGGGAAAGCGTGCGAGGGTGATCCGAGAAGGTTGGTGGCTTGATGCGCGCAGCTTTCCCTTGCGCCACACGTGATCAAGCGCGCGCAAGAGTAGGAGAGCACTCGCCTCCTCTAGTTCGTCGTGGCTGCTGCGCATGGCCGTTTGCGTGGCGGAGCGCATACGCGGCCCACGCGCCGTAGTTATTGGAGGTAAGCTGCGGCGGGTGCAAACCTGGGGAGAGCCGAGATGGCTGGTGCCTTCATCCCCAGGGCCTTCTAGCGCACCTAGTGTTGGCGATCGCCTAATCTCCAGTTTCGGAATCGCGTTTAAGCGAGAGGCAACACGAATCAACGCTGCCGACAATCTTCATTGCGCCAGCCTTGTGACATTATGTGTTCGTGGTCATCGAGTGAGATTTGTTCATGTTTGCCTGTGAGTGTGTGACACCATCTTGTTAAATTAATTGGTAAGCGAATGTTTACTGCAATTTATATGGCTGGCAAGGCTAATACCTTGTGTCGTGTAGATGTCTAATACTTTGCCATCGCTATAAATGCTTCGCCTTTCTGGCGAAACAGCGACTTTTTAGTTACGCACGTACGTAGGTGCATAATTTCAGAACCACGTCGCCTTAGCATATACAGCCCTGTAGATATGCAACAAGAGAGAGGGGGGGCGATAACAGCTAGCGGTTCATAGAGAGGAGATATCAAAAATATTCGGTGAATACCATGCTTATGTGTCAATTGGTGTTAAGCAAAGCGTTCTTTGATATTCGCCGAAACCTTACGTACACGTAACGCTAATGACGAAAATGATTGTACAAAATGGCGTTAATAAAAACGTAATTTTACGCACTTATTAATTCTCTGTAGCCGACTTCAATTCTCTGTAGCTCAACACTCGTCGCTCAATGCACGCACTATGATCCCACTTTAACGCGACAGCGTTAAGGCCGCCATGTCGCAGAAAATCAGGTGGTAACGCTGGCGTCGGCAGAGTTGTCCGTGAGCGAAAATTGCCGTATATATATATATATATATATATATATATATATATATATATATATATATATATATACCACGCCTTGCTATGTGACATGCCGCAAATGCAGGTTATATTGCCACACCATTCGATCACTAAAGTTGCTCATTCCTTGTCTAACATTCTTGACAAAGTTATTCCTCGGAATTTTGGGAACGACAGCCTACAAACAAATGTCATGAAACAAAACACCGACAGCGCATGCCTTTTATGTTAAATTTTCTCAGACTTAAACATTAAAGGTGCGAAATAATAACAGAAACCTGTTTTTGTTTTTTCTTGCGCGCGGCAGTTCGCTACCTCCGGGATCGGCCCATGCAAGAGGCCGCGTTTCTACCAGAAAGCTCGCCTTCGTGCATATATAGCGCTCGCCACCAGCGCTTCCCGGTAAACATTACGGGTACTGAAGCTGCAGTTGCCGGGAAGTGTGAGATGCAGTCAGGGATATTTGAATGCTATCGCGTTCCGTTCTTCAAGGTGAATGTTAAGCGTCTTCCGAGTTTTGTTCACTTTCTTTTCCACGCTCGGCTGCTTCTGTGGCGGACTTGGTCACTTCTCTGTGGCCGACTTCAGTTTCCTGCGGCCGACTTCACCTCTTGCTTATTGTTCTACTTGTCTACACGGGCACATTAAATCCCAGTGGCCCAAGTTGTCCACTCGGCAAAATAACCAGTGGCACATTCCCGGTGGCCCATGTGTTGTCTACTCGACAAGACAGCTGCCGCAGAAGTCAAGAGACAAATAAACTTTCGCTTTAAAAGGAAACTCGAGTGGCGACACTGCTTGGCCGCCGTGGCTTCTTTCCTGCAGCCACAGCGAGAGAAAGGAACCGAGCGGCGGGCCATATCCGCTCGGCGAATCAGCGGCCGGTCGCTCCGTCCGTGCGCGCGTGGAGCTCTGCTGGCGTCGCTACACCGAGGCGTCTGCGTCGCTCTCTCTCTCCACGGTGCGCGATCAATATGGCGGAAAGGGGCCAGCTCTTACAACGCTTCGCGCGGCGCTTTTAGCGCTGCTTAACGAAGTTTGGCTTTCTGCGTTGCCGACCGATCGAGGGGTCAGGCAAGCGAAGACGACGAGGCGGCGGTGCCTTTCTCGCCGGCTTGCGGCGACGCCGCCGCCTCGTTATTTGCCGCTTTTATTTGCCCGTCTCTTAAGCGAGCCGTGCGCGACCCTCGGGAGTCTTCTCCTCCCGCTTCCATCTCGGCATCGACGCGCGTGCGTGTGTTGTGCCCGGGCCGAGTGGAGATGTATCGTAAATGTTTTTCGTCGCCTACGCGAGCCTGTAAAGTCGATTTTGCGGAGTAATGGGCGCCGCCAGCCCGGCGAGAGCAGCAATCGACGCGGGGCCATCGAGATGAAAGGCCGCCAGCGTCTCTTGGCGGGCGCTCTCGCGGGAGCGCCGAGTGCCTCGGCGGGAAATAAATTAAACGTGGAAGCCGACAGTGTAAAAGCGCGGTGCCACCCACTATAACGGGCGAATACATTTATGTGCACCCGTAGGTGGTAGATAAATATATGCGTATTTATATACACGCCGAGATGTCGTATATATATAAGCGCGTACGTGGGCTTCGCGTTTTGCATCTCATGCATAATAGTTGCGAGGCGCTGGCACGTAATTCTCGTCGCTTTGCGGTGCGTTGACGCTTCACTTCTTCTGTGGCGGCGTTAGATCTTTTAAGTGTCTCGTCTGGAACCTGCGAATATTTTATGCACTTCGATTAGCTGTTCGAGGAAGTCGCAAAATGAGCGAAAGACCTTAATGCGAAGGTTATAAGAGATCTTGAACGAAATCGGTAGCACCTCCGTGCGCACAGCTTGGTGTCTTTCTCCCTGTCGCCTCTCTCAGACCTCGCAATTAGTAATCAAAAATTCCTTTTTAGGCACCTCCGAACACATTGGCTTCAGCTGGATTTTGCTGTTAAGAGTGGTCGAGTATGCTGTATCGTTCGTGAATATGACGCTGACTGTACGAATAAATTAGCTTACCAATGGAAGTGAGCACCTTTAGTAGACGCAGGTCTCACCTCCACGGTGTCGGGAAAGAGAACAAAAAAGTGCTCAAAAGTGTTTTAGTGTGGTTTCAATCCGCGAGTCTACAAGCGATCGATCACCTCTCCCACGCACACCTGCTGGCCCCTGTCTCCTGGAATATTTCACTGCAGGCATTGCTTGGGCGTGTGTGTGTCGTGCAGGTGTACTGGCAGCATATGGTGCGCGTATTGTGCATTAAGAACATTGTTAATGCGCATTGTAGTGTGCATTGAAACATGCGCGTCTGCCATCTGTACACGTGTTGTGCAAGCGCATTGACTGTAAAGCGGTGCGCACATTGTGAATTGTACGTGCCAATGTCACACACAACTGCATTGTATAAGCACCTCTCATGCTGCTATCTTCCCCTGCCTCACTCCATCTCCTTAATCCAGCATGGAGGAGACGACAAGGCACGCTTTTCCAGCCAACCTTTCCACGCTTCTTATTATTCAAACTTTTATCTCTGTCTCTCTCCGGCCGTAAACTTAGTAACCATCGGCCGCCCACCCGAATAATCTGCCAAGCGCTTCCGTCGCTCCTGCAAGCGTACATACAGAGGCAATAAAGCGAACATGAAATACGTCGTGACTCTACATTAATTTAAAATAATTACAAAGCGACACATATAAGGTTGATACGTTTCACATAGTGTTTAATAAAGCAAACACCCATTCTGAGGTTTGTAGTAGTCATCTGGCTGTCCACGGCATTAGTAGTGACAGTTTTGCTCGACAAACTAGCCACGACAATAGCTGCGCATGGCGCAACGTCAAGACAGATCAATTGTGGGCTCGTGGCCTATACTGGTTCCTGCCCATATCTTTCGAGAGAAACATGTATATTGTCGCACTCCACTTTAAAAAGAAGAAACTTACAGCAAGCATGGCACGTGAAGTGCAATGGAAGTAGTGAAGCATATCAACTCCTGCGGCAACATGCAGACGCAGTCAGGCTTCAGCCAAGCTCGTGCAGTCTGTCAGAACCGTCCATCAAGTGCGGCAGGTTGGGGAGGGTTGGTAAAGTTGCATGGTGATCGTAAAACAATGCTCAAAGTTCTGTTTTGAGCGCTCTTTCACAATCACCCTGCAACCGTCCGTCACCACCAATTAATAAAGTCCGGCTCTCGTGGAGCGAACGACTGGGGTCTAAGCGGTGAACTTCGTACTGCGTCACAAATTCAACCCTGCGCCGCTACTGGCCAGATATTTTCGCACGGTTAGCATCAACATCGCAAGCGGCCAAAGCAGCCACCGTGCGCGATAAACGCGAGACATAGAGGAGGCGGTGCTTCCGGTGACCCGTTACGCAAAGTTGGAAGCGGCCAGCAGATGCGACCTTTGGTGGTCATATTGAATGCGAAGACCAGAGTACACGATCATACAAACGTTTAGTTCCTCGTCGCTTTCTCTCTCTCTCTCTCTCTCTCTCTGTTACTTAAGTCATAACGAACGACGGCAGCGTATATAAACTGTCCACACACGCCCATGGCGTTCCAAAGCACGGCACAATGTTTCCCGGACTTCCGAAAAATCACTGCTCGTATCGGGGTAAGAACCACGCTCCACAGTGAACCCAGCACGCGTCACGGGTAAAAGGAGGAAAGCCCCCGAAAGGGAGATTACTGAAGAAAAAAAAAAAGATGGGGAGGGGAGTGCGCTGTCGGCCACACGGCCGGCGCCGATGCCGCCGCTGGGAATCGACGCGAGAACGCCTTGGAAAGGCGGGGTTCGTAAAGCGGTCCTGACGCTAACAAGGTTTCTCGATTTCAACTCGACCCAGAGGGCGCCGCGAGGGTCATCCGGTTCTTTCCTCCATCTGTGTGTTCTTTTTTTTTCCCCCTTCGGCTCTTGTCGCCACTGTATAAAGAGCTGTAGCAAGAAGAGCAGCGGCTATTTCGCTTCCCTTTTGTCGCCTTACTCGCCTCCGTATTCACTCTACTCAGTTCGCAGTCTTCTCTCAGTGCCTTCTCGTTTTGGTTGTGTCGTGTTCTCAAGCTTCTTTCTTCCGCCCATGTACAAGCCTGCTTTTTGTGAAGAAGGAAACATTTAAAGAAAAAGTCGTGCGAGTCAACGGCCATGCTCTCGCTAGACTTGTATTGAACTGAGAGTCTATAGGAGATGCGAAAATTCGTTCTTGTACTCGAGCAATGGGTAGGACCTCGCGTGCCAAAGAGAAAGAGAGAAATTGTGTTCCGAGGAATGGAAGAGCTCGCTTGTAGCCCTTGAATGCTCTGCTATGACAGAAGGACTGGAAAGACTTAGTGAGGCCCACCGCACAAATAGTAAATAAATAAAGAAAATTTCAGCGAACTTAAGGACCGGCCTCGATTAGAGAGAGATAAATTTATTTATATAAAGGCAGAGAGGTCGGCCTGGGCCTTGTGCGCTCTAATCTGCTAATTTACGCTGGGGAAGTGGATAAAGGGGACGAAAGATTAGATGGAGGATGACGATGGTGAGAATAGTGGTTCGATGAATGCTGGTCGCTAACACAGCATCAGACTTGAGTCCAGTCTTGTGTTGTGCAGGAATTCTATCACAGCCTCGATTAAAATTCGTTTTCAGATTAGTGGCTACTCTTTAACTGATTAATTGTTTGTGCCGGTTTTGATGCCTAACGTGCAAAAGAAAAATAAACTGACTCATGCTCCACTAGCCAACTATTGCCGCTGCCTGTCAATGGACGCTGCCGAATTAAAATTCATCGCCGCTGAGTAGGGGGTCACATTTGTTGTTAAAAATTACAAAACTGTCACATTCTGTTCTTTATTTGCCAGGCTTTTATAAATTGATTATAACTTTCTATAAGCCTCCTGCGAGCCCACCTACCGTGGTGGCACTACGTAGTGGCTTTGACGTTGCGCTGCTAAGCCTGAGGTCGCGGTATCGAATCCCGGCCGCGGCTGCTGCATTTCGATGGCGGCGGAATGCAAAAACGACCGTGAGCCCTGCATTGCGTGCACGTTAAACAACCCCCGATAGTCAAAATTAGCCCGCAGTCTCCCACTACTGGGTGCCTCATAACCATGTCTTGGTTGCGGCACGTAAAACCCGAAATGTGTCTTGCAAGCCAAGATGAATTGAGTCAATTTCCCGCTGCGATAAAAGGCGTGTACAAGAACAGGAAAATATCCATAGATAAGAACGCAGAATTTCCAGAAAGTCACGTCGCTTTAGTTGCCTTCGTACACGCGGCATCAGTCAATTAAATTATAATTTAAAAAATTACTCTATCAAGAGTAAACTCGGCGCAACAAATTCAGCATTTAAAGCGCTAGATAGTTTTTCGTGAATTTTGGAGGATTAATTTATAAACTTTAGTAAGGTTGCCCGAAGCAATCCGTAGTTCTACGTTACATTTTTAGTGACTCTTGCCTGCGCAAGGCTTATGTGACTTTGTGTAACAAACTCAGGCTCCGAAAGTAAAAGCCAGTCTTGCCACATCAAGTTGTGGCTTAGACAGCAATCCCGCTCTCTTCCAAGTTCCCCCAAAGCTCTCAGTGCTCTTAAAGTGACGCTTTCTTTGCGAGCCATGCCGGACTTTCTTGACCGTGGCTGCCGAGGGCTTTCTGTCGGATAGGTCACACTTACAAAAAAAATGGACTACGTGTCCGACGGTGGAACCGAACCTCTGTCCCCCAGCCCACCAGCCCGATGCTCTATAGCCATTATGCACCAATCATTTATTATTATTATTATTATTGCCTGTACAACTTCAGTGCAATACATTCGCAATGACAGCGATATTCTTTGAACATACACACCCGTATCAATGAAGAGAAGAAATAGCGGAAGTGAAAACTTCCTCAAACCTGCAAGTTCATCTAATACGGCGAGCCAGTGTGGGGGCTCAGGTTGAGCTGCTTCGCGTGGGTGTATGCAACGCTTTCAATAAAGTTTTCTCTCGCAGAACGTGAACTAACGTGGACACGAGGTACTTTCACCCTTGTTCTCCCGGGGCTGTGAAGGCCGAGGACCACGAATATGTCGTAGGGTACAAGTCAAGCAAATCGCAATCAAACCAACGACATCTTTTTTTTATTTATTTAAAGTTTCGATAACAACGCAAGGACACCAGAGGGGACAGAATAGAAAACACAGCGCTGAAATCAGTACTCTGAAATCAATGCTCTGTTCTCTATTTGGTTCCCTATGGGGTCCTTGCGTTGTTTATTTGTATACTGCAGCCATACAAGAGTTATAGTAGGAGTGGGTCACTAGAGTATTCACAAAGAACGAATGTGAACGCGAATGTTACAAAAAACGCTAGGTAACAGAACATGACAAAGAAGAATCAACTGCAGAAATAAAATCACTAAATCGCTAAGGGGAAAGGAACGCACATTACCTGGTAACAAATTCCAAAGGTCAATTGTTCTGGGGCAAAAGCTGTACTTAAATGTGTTAATGCGTGGGTATAATGGTTGCAGATTAAGTTCGTGGTAACTTCTGGTAGAAGTTTTCTTAATTTGATAGGCTGGAGGAAGAACTGACGATATCATACAGATATTTTAGGGAGTCCACATTGCGGCGCGCCGAGAGTGGTATCAAGCTCAACAAAGGAAGAGCAGCAGAGGTTGAAAAGTATCGGTCGTATCTGTGGAATATAAAGCGCTCACAATTTTTCTGCACGGATTCAATTTTACTAAGGTCACACTGATAGAAAGTGCACCAAACAACAGAACCAACTCAAGTATAGGTCGGATCAGGATTTTATATAACAGTAGTTTCGTGTCTTTAACAGCAGCAGAAAGTGTGCGCTTTATATGTCCAAGTTTTTGAAGTGATTTGCCAGATACCAAATCTACATGCTCTGACCATGACATGGTACGCGTAAAAAACAACACCAAGGTACTTATACACTCTAGTTAACGGAGAGTTGTTCAATGAACGGTCAAAATACAGCAGGGATGGACTGTTAATAAATGACATAACTACTGGTCTAGTAAAATTGTTATTCATCTGCCAGGTTTCACACCAGGCCCAGGAAATGTTCAAAAAGTTGCCAAAACTCTGGTGGTCCACTGGGGTCTTGATTACGTCATATAGTACACAATCGTCAGTATACAGACGGATCTTTGAAGTTATGCTCTTTGCGAGGACATTAATATAGATGAGAAATTATAACAGGCCGAGTACTGAGCCCTGTGGGACATGCGCTAGCAGTGGATGAGTTCACAGAACAAAAGTTAACGTATTGGGAGCGATTGGTGAGGAAACTAAAAATTCAGTCTATTAGTTGAGGGTTCTTGAGAATAGCAGCGAGTTTAACATGAGCTTAGGGTGGCGCACGATGTCAAATGTCTTCGAGAAATCAATGAATATAGCATCGACCTGAAGTTCGAGGTGTAGTTGATAGGAAACATCATGAGTGAATCCAATAAGTTGGGTTACAGTACTATAACCACGCCGGAAACCATGTCGCACATTAAGCAGCAAATTTATATCTTAAAAAAAATGAACAATATGCTTGTGAATTATGTGCTCAAAAGTTTTGCAGGAATGGGATGTCATGAAAATGGGTCTGTAATT
Organism: Dermacentor andersoni; assembly: GCF_023375885.2. Lineage (NCBI taxonomy): Eukaryota > Metazoa > Arthropoda > Arachnida > Ixodida > Ixodidae > Dermacentor > Dermacentor andersoni. Next base: position 325,121,174 of record NC_092814.1, read on the forward strand.
ACTCAAGCTATGCTTGTCACCAGAGTTCGACATAAGCAAAATTTTAGGTAATTTCCAAGATGAATGCACCACGCCAGACGATATGGGTTTTTCAAAAATTACAGTCAAAAACCAAGCTGTGCACACAAAGTGGCGAATAACAAAGGAGCTAGGAATTCCATCGGGGCCGGTGCATTTGTTGGTGTCCAGGTTAAGAATAAGGTTAAGTATAACTGATGTGCTGATTTGAACATCGGTAAGAGAGCAAGAATAGGAGGAAGCAAAGGAGGGAATATGAGCAGTGTCACGTGCAAGAACGGAATGACAGTAGGGATTAAATGCGTTAGCGATGGTCGATGGGTTAGTGATAATCTCATCATTAAGCATGAAGGAAGTGCTAGACGACCTACCAGGTCGTCTAGTTTTGGCGGCAGAGCGCCAAAGCTTTCGCGGGTTATTCCTTAATAAATTCGGTCATTCTTGCTGGAAATGAAAAAAAAAAGAATATTGCCATGTTTGTCTTAAGCCGAAGTACTTCCTTCGCAGCGTTAAATCGTGTGGGACTATCAGGATTATTGCAGACATTTGTGTGCCTGAGTCTTTTTACTCAGCGTGAAAGATGAACTAGGTATGAGTTCATCCAAGGGATTAAGATATTTTTCTTTTTTGTTTTAAGGGGCAGGGTGAGCCCTATACTTCCCATGTATTTTTGCGCGTATTGTGGTGCACTTTTTTCAGGAACTAATAGAGATATCGGCCAGACGTTCGTATCATTTTGTTCAGTACTTTGTTTTCTATCTACTGAACAAAATGTTTTATTTTGCAAAAAAAAACTATTTATAACGATCTTTTTCTTCTCATATATGATTTTAGACAAATTTTTGTACATTTTCGTATCATCAAACAAAAATATTAATTGTACAGTCTTAATTTTGTTTCAATATATTGCCGCATAAGCATTCAGTATGCGCAGAAAAGATCAGCGTGCTATCTTTTTGTCATAATGAAAATAATGGTACCGACATAACGAAAAATTTTTTGGGAAAGCTGAGTTCAATGTACACAATAACTTCAATCCCACGTTTTTCACTCTGCCAACATCAGGCACATTAAAATCTTACCAGAACTTTAAAGTACGTTTTGCCAACAAGCTCACTACTACACCCTTTATTTTTTCTTCAGATTACATACCGGCACGCTGTCAGCCAAAGCCTGGCTGCAGGATAAAAGGCTTCTTTGTGCCATGGACAGTCAACTGCATCCTGTGCAAAAAAGACAAAAAAAAAAAAAAGACCTGGAAATAGAACATGCTGGGACTCAATCGCTGGGACGCAATATGTCACTGGTGCGCACTTCAGCGCACACTTAAAAACTGAACTTTCCGTAACATCGCACGGAATTCGATTCTTAACTGTAGACAACGAGGACGGCGTCCCCTACGACATTTGCTTAGGGCCACATTCGCACGTATACTATAACCGCGCCAGCGCCAACTATAGCAGCTTGCGATTGTCGCCACGCGCGTCACATTGCGTATAACACGGGTGCGCAAGAGCACATGCGCGCGCGTGCAGGTTTCCTTTACGCCAAACACCCACGAATGCAATGGACGTAAGGCGTATCGCGAAAGCTTCGCTTCACATACATTAAAGCTGTGCCTTAGATCTGCATCATTTTGTACGCCCGTATATAGGCAAACACACCTTTATTTTAATTATCTCCTAGCACTTGCATATATGCGGACACCTGCCGAATCCACGGCGAGAAAAGTGCTTAACAAGACACGCTCTAATTCCTTTCTCTTTTTTCTTTTACGCTTCTCTTATGCTGCTCACGCGGGGAAGATGGTGCGTGTGCTACCGCACCGACTATGATTGCTCGAATACGATAACAGGGAGCCGACAAAGTTTATCCGAGTCGGTTCAATTGTCGGTCGGCAGTACAGTCGCCGTGTTAGCGTAAACTTTAGCGGGTCAGCTCGATTCATATTTATTTATTTACTTATTGTACCCCCAAGGCTTTACAGCATTGTAGAGGGGAGGGGCACAGAACACTTATAAATTTGATAAGGAGCACTTTACATGAAACAAAATCAGAAAAAGAACAAAAAAAGAAATTAATGAAAGATAATGGCATGTTGACATAAGGTACGTGAAATGACATGGCGATACACAGGTCATGACGCTATGCACACATACACGCGCCAAAGAAAAAAAGATATAAAAGCAAAAAGAAACATGCATTAAAAGGACCTGTTAAGTTCATCGCGGAATCTTTCTGGGTTACTAATACTGACGGTTGAGGCTGGCATGTGGTTCCAGTCATGGCTAGTTTTGGGTAGAAATGAATGGGAATGTGTCGCCGTGTTTCCTCGATGAATATGAACTTTTCAGTAGTGATCAAGGCGTGAAGATATGAAAGGAGCAGGCTGTATCCAGCGCGATTTAGGTACGTGATTGTGATAATAGATCTTTTGAAAAAGGCAGAGGCGAGATAATTTTCTGCGCATTACAAGGTTAGGGAGATTAAGGCTATTCTTCATGGTAGTTACACCGGATGTTCGATGATAGTTTGAAAGTATGGAACGCACTGAGCGATCTTGAACTGCTTCGAGCTTGTTGATAAGTGTTACTTGGTCGGGGTTTCATACGGATGAAGCGTGTTCCAGCACAGGACGGACGTAAGTGATATATAGCTGTTTCTGTAATGATGACGGTGCAAGGGAAAAATTACATTTTATGTAACCGAGCATACGCTTGGATTTGGATGTTACAAAATCAATGCGATCAGCCCATGACAAAGAGTTAGTGATGTGTACACCAAGATACTTTTAAGTTAGAACAAATTCAAGCGGGATTGCGTTCAAAGAATACGAGTACTTAGGAAAAGATGCGTGGTTACGGTAAACTTATTGTTTTACATTTAGAAATCTTAAGTTCCATTTTCCAGAGCTCACACCAGTGCGTAATATTATTAAGGTCTGTTTGAAGTGATTCGATGTCAGCATCATTAGTAACTTTCCGGTATATAACACAATCGTCAGGACAAAGACAAAAGGATGAATTTATATTATTAGATTAATCGTTTATATAAAATTTAAAAACGTTGTGAGCCTAGAACGGAACCCTGGGGAATGCCTGAACGCACGGGTACCTCAGGAGAATTGGTATCATTAGTGGAAACAAACTGCGTGCGGTTAGAAAGAAATTCTTCTGTCCACTTGAGCAATAGCGGGCCAGTACGTAAGCGGTGTAGTTTTATTAGAAGCAGCTGATGATTAAGCTTATAGAATGTTTTCGCAAAGTCTAGGAAGATGCACTCAGTTTCCACGCCTGTGTCAAGGGCAGCATGCTAATCATTAGTAAATATGAGTAGTTGCGTTTCACATGAAAAGAACTTACGAAAGCCATGTTGGGTGTTGTGGAAGAAGTTATTTGAGTCCAAGAAAGTAACAAGATGGGTGTAAATAATACGCTGCATTAGTTTACAAGGAATGGACGTAAGAGAAATAGGGCGACAGTTGCGGGGGTTATGCCTGTCGCCAGACTTATGAAGAGGAATTAGCTTTGCTATTTTCCCGTCTTTTGGCAGATAGCTATCCTGAATCGATTATTAAAAATGCAACCTAATATGACAGAACTATATTCTTTGGTATTCTGAAGGAATTTAGAGTTAATTGTGTCAATACCACACGAGGACGACCGTTTCAATTTATTGAAGATAGCCACTATACCGGCAATTTCAAATGTAATGGAATCCATAGAAAAGTAGTTCACGGATAATGAATAATGTTAGAGTCCGAAAAAGAGTGAGCGAAAGGTTGGGAACCGGATCACCAGATTCATCAACGACGCATATGGCTGTTTCACTTTTTGGCTTTAGTGCGCTCCAAAACTGCTTTGGATTAGTTGTTAACAAAGATGGAAGTGTAATGTGAAAGAAATTGAATTTATCAGTGTTGAGAGCGTTACCGTACGATGTAGCAGCTATTTTATAGGCAGACCAGCGCTCCGCGCTTCGCGATTTCTTCGCAACGTGAAATAGCCTTGCTTTTTTGTTAATCGCTTTAGGTGTCTAGAATACCAGGGTGCGTTAGAATCACTGTATACGGTTCTTAAAGGGACGTACAGGTTAATTAGTTCGGTAACTTTTGCTTTGAACAACTGCCAGAGTACTTCGACGGGTTTATCCGAATAATTTGAAAGGCATTCGTCGAGGAAGGAGCAAAGACTGACGTTGATAGCTTCAAAATTGGCTTTGTTGTAGTCCCTTATCCTTTTCACAATCTTACGTGTACTAGGTGTGGGAAGGGAAATTGCGAAATGAAGTACATCGTGATCGCTCAATCCGGGCGTGTGTGTTACAGATGAGGTGATATCTGGAGCTGATGTTAGCACCAAATCGAGTAGTGACTCTATGGTGGGTGTCACACGTGTCGGCTGAGAAACGAGTCGAGACAGATGGAAATCTAAACAAACGTTAAGGAAACTGATAGCTTCTGCAGACGATGGATCGGAAAATTGGCAAGGTTCTGACAATTGTATCTGTGCAAAATTAAAATCGCCAATAAGAAAAATAGCCCCATAAAACCGCACAGTAGCTGCATTCGAAGAATCATGTAGCACCTCAGAAAAACCGCTAGCACATCTTGATGAACGAGAGCAAGCGCCAAGAAATTGTTTTTTAATTAATGGTTAAGCAACACCAAATTATTTCTAAACTACTAATTGTTAGAATCAAAAAGCATGCGAAATTCTGATTCACTGCAATCAGAACTCCACCGCCCATTGTATCACCACGGTCACATCGGTACACAACAAACCGTTTGTTAAACTGAAACAATTCGGTATTTTTTATTTTACTCGACAGCCAAGTTTCTGTTAGTATAGATTACAATATCCGCTCCTGAATCGTTTGTTAGAGTCTTGAGGCTGTCTTTTTTCATGTAGAGGCTACGGATGTTATAGTGTATAATACAGTTGCAGAGAGCAAGCGCCCGCCAACCCTCGCGTTATCCTACTTTTTTTTCGAAGTGTACAAGCGACCAGTACACGTCGACCTAGGTGACAGAGGGACATTACCTGAAACGCGAGAAGATGACGCAACCTCACATGCACTGTCTGTAAGTTTAGAGGCATTGCCACTTTGACGTTCGTGTACACTATCATTACCTGCATCGTAAACATAGTATTTCCCACCTGCGAAAAGTTTGTTGTTGATCTAGCGGCCGTGATCAGCGATTTACCGTACTCGCTCAACTTTTTGCGCGCCATGCGCGTGGCCAATGAAAAACCTTGCTTTATTTGTGAGCTCACTTTCTGCGATTAGGGAACGCTTTGAGAAGACCAAGTCTTTAGTTTTGCGAGTGCCGAACTTGATATATATGACGAGTATAGGTTGGAATACTATATATACCTATACTATATATGAGTATAGGCTGACCCGCTCGGTCAGCTTGGAGAAATGTATGGGGTCGGGGTCAGCCCGGCCTCTGACCCGACCCACTTGCGTAGATTTCACGGACACGCAGCTTATCCCTTCCTGGCGTCTGATCTTGTATTCGCCTTTCTATAATTTTCTCCCTATTTCTGTGTTCCTTCTCACCCACCGTGGTAGCCGAGTGTCTATGGCATTGCGTTGCTAAAGCTCGAGACCGCGGGTTCACTCCCGACCGTGCCGGCCACATTTCCAAAGGAGCGAAATGCGAAAACGCTCGCGTAATTAGGTTTAGGTGCACGTTAAAAGAACCCAAGGTGGTCAAGATTAACCCGGAGTCATTTAGTACGGCGTGCATCATAACCAGATCCTGGTTATGGCACGTAAAACCCCAGAAATATTTTTTTTTTAAATTTATGTCCTTGTGCACATGACGACTACGGGTCATAAAAATGTCATCGCATTTAAAGCAAATAGCGTGTTTACTGCCACTTCCACGTAATTAAGCTTCATTAAAAATTATTGCGCTGCAAAGACTTACACGAAGCCAGTAAAACGCACACAAGTGCGAACGACATACATAATCGGGCAAACTGATAACTGAAGCGCTTCACGCAACAAACTTGGAAACACGTGGGAAATGAAAACGCGATAAGAGACGAAGAAAGCAGCGAAATAAAAAAAAAAGATCAGCCCGACAACGTTATCACGCATGAGCGTTGCTGTCGACACTCAGTGCGCATGTCCGGGAGCCAATGGAAGGTGCGCTAACATCAGTTCCAAATCTGCCCGACAACATGCCGTACACATTTATAATTTCTCTGTGATGTTTTACAAACCAGCCCAACGTCAAACTATTATAAGAAAGTGTACTACATCCGCGTCACTGGATAATGTACCAACATTTTTAGGTGGTAAACTGTAGCCAATGAGGAGATGTATAGGTCATACAGGCAGAAAACTTGGGCCGAATAAACAAAACCTTTCGTTCGTAAGTGCACTTTGCAATGTCTTTGTTCTTACGAACAATTCTAGCGTAAAAGTTTTATTCTTTTTTTTTTTGTGAACACGAGCCTTGTTATGTAGCGTTGCTTAATGAGCAGAAATTGACCAAGTTTTACAAAGCTTTTCGTTGATAATGGTTCTTTGCCATTGGCTGGCCGCCTTCGATAATGACAGGTCCGGCGTCAAGTTTGGCTGAAATTCGCACTAACAATTATAACGTAAGAGGTTCTTTGTGAATACGCGCCCTGTTCTTCCAGATTATACTTTCATCTTCTTCAATATATATAATACGCAAAAGGCTTCACGCGTACGCATATATATGCGGGAACACTGAGCAGAGAGATCTACCGCGTAAGCTACCGCTTTTATCATAACTGAAGAAAGAGGATTCAGTAAGTTATATGCATGCCTCTCGGACCTATTTCGAAGCTTACACAAAAAAAAGTGTCGCACTGCACCCACATCTTTCCAACTTGCGAGGCAGCGCACGTTAAAGAATTATCACCCAGGACAAATGCATAACTTCCCAGTATTCGAAGCGCCATTAGCTCTCGCTCTCGTCATGCCAGTCTTGAAAGTCGGCAGTGCCAATGCGCACGAAATGTCCTCTTCCTGTATGACACATGCGCATAATGACGATCACTGTACCAAATTTTAAATATGGGTGCCTCACATGGCCATGCGCAGCTATAACCGCGCGAAACGCAGTCTCTAGGTTCCGTAGTACGTTCACGCAATGTCTCAACACAGCAGTATGCCACGCGTAGCAGACGCACAAGACAAGTCAGCGTTGCTGCGCATGTTCACGGCGTGGATACATGGTAAAAGAACGCTTCGCGAAAACGCAAGTGCAGCCAAACGGGCTTCCGGTAAGCGAAGTTGAGAGTCCCGTCAGCAAACTTCTTCGCCTTATATGCGTTCTGGTGGTAGCAACTTCCAATGTTGTGGGCACACGACATCATAATACCTCGAAATGAGTTGACTCGTCGCCCTCGTACCTTGGTAAAATCTGATGGCCGTGCACAATAGCCTCACGCGTATTGAAGGCTTTTCTTCATTAACCATGTATGTGATAATGAAAAAAAAAAAAATAAACAGCGGGTGTATAGGCACCAAGTACAGCCATGAAACTTCTGACTAGCAAGAGATCTCGCGCTCTAAGTTCTAGTCATATTATTCATCAACCGTAATTCTCTAAAAAAGTGCATCGATATTAATTTCAGCCCAAGCCGTTTCAATTCAGGCACTCCAGCTGCCCTGGCACACATGGGATTAAAGTCACCGGAGGCCATTTCGTCATTTCAGGAACACTTCTGTCATTCGTTGGAACTGTTTATAAAAGGGCCCTCTTCGGTATGTCAGGAGTCACACCACTTTGCTTACTACTCTCCGTTAAAGCCGCCCCCCCCCCCCCCCTGAAAAGAAAGAAAGCAAGAATCCAGTTGAGAACAGCGTCACTGTGAGTCTTCAATGACAACTCTCTGTTGCGGAAAGCGCACGTTTCTGTCAGAGCAAAGAGGCAGACACAAGACCGTGCAATGTGTCGCCGAACACGTCGCTTATTTTGCCTTCAAGCGTGAATCTCGGACGCTTATCGTCCCCTTAACCCCGCGACCCGCCTCTTTCATTTCCAAAGACGAATCTCGTGTGCGTATGCGATCTCGGAGCACTTGGCAAGCAGCGCTGAAAGAGAGACAAGGAGCGGTGCAAAGAGAAGGAAAACGAAAAGGGTACCACGCGCGCACAGCGGGGAGCAGTTATAAGCCTCTTGACTTTCGCGTTCATCCATCGCCCATTGTGGTGCGCGAAACCCAAACAGGGGCGCGGTGCCAGAGACAACTGTCCCACGGCTGAAAAACGCCAGCCATCCGCCCCCCACCCCCCACGCTGCGGAGAGCGACCGGCTCGATAGGACCGGAGCTGACGTACGCAGCGAGCGCAAAGCGAGTGCAAGCACTGTGCGCGAAAAGTCAAGGAGGATCTTCCCTCCTCTTCGCCACTGCGGCCGGGCCACACGTCTCAATGGGCGCGAGTTATAAGCCTCTCCCCAACGATCTCCTTAAAAATCCAGGGGCTGCCACCACGGGTAGCGCCGGCTGTTTACTCGACCTGGAAGCCCCGCCGTTTTATTCAATTAGAATCGTACAATGGAAACGGCAAATCTGCGTTCCGCGTCTCTCTGGAGGTTCCCTCCGGTCTCCCCATTCGCCCTCTATGCTTTGTAAGGGAGAAAGAAAAAAAATAACGAAAAGAAGAAAACTGCTTAGAGCACAATCGGGAGCCGTCGCGCCACCAAATTCCTTCTTTTGTGAGCGAATGTGAGGGCGTGCGTATTGGGTTTCAGTGAACGATAGACAAACGCGGTGTTGATCGGTTAAAGTCACCTTGTTTTAAATAGCACCGGAGAGCGACAAGGCACACGTCTTTCCGCGAAGGTACAACCGGGAGATGGCAGCAGTGAATGATCCCTCAGACCTTGTCAATAAGAATGTATGAATATCGGGTCTGAGTTGGGCACCGATACTTGTGTGAAGTTGCGCTCAATTAACATTGGAATACATTTAGCAGTTACTTTGCACGTCGGCAACACCACCCCGCGAGTGCGTCAAAACATAGGAATCGGGAAACCAGAATGTGAGTTGAAAAAAGAAATATTTTTTTTTCTTTTCCGCTGTTGTAATTTTCTCGCGCTTAGTATACGTACCTTAGTACACGTACAAGAGTGATTAATCACGAAAGTTTGTCCCTGATAATTTCTTTTAGCATACTTTACCTGTTGCGTGGCGCGCTTCGCCCTGTCTCGTCCTTGTGTCTTCATTGTACTAAACTGCAATAGATCCTATATAGTTGTTGAAGAATTAAGGCAGTGGCCCTAGCCCACGAATGGAACAAACTGTTATGCAGAATTTTGGCATGACTAGGGATCTCCCGAGCTCTGGCGACGCCCTCAAATGAAAGAACTTATGGTATCAAGACATGCTCTTGTGTCTAAACATCACAGGGGCGTCATCTCATAGCCGGTCGACAGAGTCGCGGGCCCCTGCTGACGAACACAGAGTGAGCAAACGCGCAACAATGATCAGTGGACGACACTGGCTGCGCTCAACTACCGTTTATTCCGGTTAACTTACGCGTGTGCAGGTAGTGTTGCTTTCTCACGTTCTACCATGCATTTTGAGGATGGCTAGTGTCTTGTAGTCCACGCTAACTGCTTTCGTCAACTACATTTACGTGAAATGAGGCGAAACTACTTGCCTGCTGACTGTCCCTTGATCAGCTGATTGCGAAGAAATCGCTCGTCGATGCCAACCAGGCGTAAACTCAAAAAAAGCTTGAAGTAAGCCTCGTTTGCGTCATTTGGCGGGAAGGGGAGTGACCAGACGCCGACTGCCGGTGGCCATGCGTGGTCACTGCGCACCTGCACCCCGGGTGGATATATGCTTAGCACCATTTTCTTGCTTGTAGTTATCGTTATAAGTGGGCCCTGTGGCAGCGTGGAAGCGCACATGGACTGTGTTAGAAGCTATAGTCTTGGTACGTGTTGTGATATCCTGTATCCGCCTCCAAACATTCGAGAGTTCTACAGTTTAAAGACCGCTCGGCGTCGACTAATGAAGTATACATCTAGGTACTATTCCGGCTGCATCGTACAGCACAGTAGACCTGAGTTCAGCCAACGTTTTCTGTCTTCAGCGAGTCCGCACGTTCATTATACCACGCTTCTTCTGCGGCAGTCATCGCCACGCTTGCATGACTGCGACGACAAAATCCCAAGTGCCCGCCCTGTTGTGCTCTTTTAGCATTTTGTTTGACCTTGCACCCCGGGCTGTCGCGCACGGTTTAACTGCTCGAGTATTTCCACTTACCCGCTGCCGTTTGTGCTCCCTCAACACCATTGACGAGATTATTCTCGAGTGGCTGGTCGGTTTTGGGCTTGCCAGTGCTGCCGCAATGCCGCGCGCCCCATCCAGAGACGCTAAATCCGTCCAATTCTGCCTGTCTTTTATTTCCTTCCTTTTTTCCCCAACCCTGTACGGCACACACATTTGGGAGGTCTTTGTTAGCGCAAACGCGACCGTTCCCGCCTCCCTTTTGTAGGACTCCCTTTTTTTTCATTTTCGTATGTCTTTGTTACCAAGCTGGTGTGCGAGAGCGTGCAGGGAAGAGGCGAAACGGCCGCTCTCGCTGTGCGATAACTCCCCCCTCCCCCCGTCTTTCCTCGCGATACCGAAAGCTCACATGTGCGACGCACACGCACAACGCAGCAGGGACGAGCAGCAACTACTCACGCCACACTTCTGCGCACTTCCGTCGCCTCCTTTCGCCTGCTGAATGTGCGTCTGTAATGATTGCTTACTTGCAAGCGCGCCGTCTCACAGCATCTGTCTCTGCCCTCTCTCTTTCCGCATTCTCTCTTACAATTTCGTCGTACCACAGCGACAGAGAGAGATAGAAGGGGTGTTGCAGTGCGATGCCGTCGCGTGCTCTAGTTGATGTTTGCGTGAGGTTTTATGGCATTTTTCTTATCACTGTTTTTTTGCTTTGCATCCCGAACTTTACAGGCCACACATGGAGTTTCTTTTATTTTTTTTTATGTTCTTTTATCCTTTTTTTTTTTCATCCGGACGTCCGTCAGGGTCTTTACGAGATGTGTGCGAATGTCATTCCCTTACGCTTCAGACTACGACGTTACTAGATCGAGTAACGCCGGTAAATAAAAGGGCGCTTACTGAGCTGGGGAGAGAGAGAGAGAAAAGCAGCTATACACGAAAGCGAGACAAAAAAGGAAATAAAGGAGAGCGTAACACGGCGCCAGAACAAACCGAAGGAAAGGATGTATGTCTCGGGAAGTCAATGAGCGCACTAAGCAGATTTCCAGATAGTCCCCAAAGTCTGTCTGGTTCTCCCGCCTGGTCGCCTCCGCACAAAGGTTCCCAGCCCCCTTTTGTGGCGTCTATTCCCCTTCCCATGATCTCTATGGGCAGCCTTTTCAACTTTTGCGTGGCTTCCCGCATCCAGCGCCGAGACGTGTGGTCCACACCACACACGCGGTCAGCTATAGAAGCCAGCTAATCCTAATCCCCGTGCCGCCGTTGTCGCCCCAAGTGGGGATTAACGCCCGGCGCTCGGAAGAAGCCAAGTGGATTTTCAATGCGTGTCGTGCGTGTGTGCGTGCGCGTACAAGCGAGAGAGCTCGGCATATTGTTCGGCCATGAGCGGCTGCCTGCGCGCGCGGACGGAGCCGGCGTACCTGATGCGTGACCCACAGCGCCGCCACCTGGGGCGTTTTTCTGCTCCGAAGTGAGGCTGCAGTCCCCGTTGCATCTCTCTCTCTCTCTCTCATCCGGATGACAAGAAGTGAATGCGCGCGCCCATATTAGGACGAGGAACGGCGTACGAACGACGTCACGGCAGCCATTGCCTCCATTGCGAGGCTGCGTGCGTGTAAATGGACTAGTGTACCTTTGTTTGCTGGCTGTTGTCCGAATCAACGCGTACGCCCCTCGTTATCGGTCGTTTGCTTTCGTCTGAGTAGTCCACGGCCGAGGCGGCGGTAGCAGGTAACAACAGTACGTTGCACGCGCTGCAGTAGGCGTTAGCGATCGATTCTGGACTTAGAACCGAGAGCCAGCACCATGCACTGCGCTGATCTTAGTCGTACCGTCGTTAGCGTAAGGTGGATGCAAATCACGTGGCTAGATGCAGTAAAATATGTGCCAGTAGTAGTCCAGCCGCCCTGTTCGCCTCGCCGTATAGCGAGACTAAGAAACTAGCACCTATTTTACAAAGCTTTTCGTTCCTAAGTGCGCGCTACCTTCGCTATTAACTTGTCCGGCATCAGGATTGGCTGGAATTTGCTCTTACCAACAATTCTATCGTAAGACATTTTTTTGTGAATACGGCCCTGGAACCAATTGGATGGGTCCTTCGCCCGCTTCCGTGTATACAAAGCGGTCGCCTTTCGCTGTTTTGCCCTTCGCAGCCTGTAGAGGCCACCACTGCAGTTTAGACGATTCAATTTAGAGAGTATGATTTAAAGACGGGTGCCCGAAATACCGCGATAATATTTCGAACAAATCAGGGGCCGAATTCACAAAGCGTTTCATTCGTAAGTGTTATTTTCCATTGGCCGGCCACCTTCGCTAATAATATGTCCAGAATCAGGATTAGCTGAACTTTTCTCTAACGAACAATTCTAGCGTATGAATGAATGAATGTATGGTTTTTATTGGCGCAAGGGCCAGGTATGGCCAAAGAGCGCCAGGCCCGTGGTGATTAGTTCGCAGTGTAGTTATGACTTCTGTGAAGTTGATGTGGAGTGGCTGTAAAGGGGCCTTAAAAATAGTTGCTCTAGAGTGAGTAAACTCTATCTGTAATAAGATTATGTCAACGACAAATGACGTGTTGAATGAATGTGTGGTGTTTATTGGCGCAAGGGTCAGGTATGGCCAAAGAGCGCCAATCCAGTGTTGATGAGTTTGCAGTGAAGTTATGACTTCTATGAAGTTGATGTGACGTGGCTGTAAAGGGGCCTAAAATAGTCGCTGTAAAGTGCGTAAAATCTACATTCTAGCGTAAGAGCTTTTTGTGAATATGGGCCCGGTTTCGTTAAAACGAGAATTCACTGTCCATAAGGATGCGCACAAGTTTCGCAGTCGCCTCTATAGTGCTTTCATTTTTCATTCGAACATGTTGTTTTTTAAGAAATCCTACAACATTTACAAGAATCCCGTCACTACGGATGAATTACCTACCCAGACGGATACAATTTGCAAAGAAAGGCAATATCAATCAACTGACTGCTTAAACTAATTACATCAAATATCTTTTTAATTACGAACTTTGCGCACATGTTTATATTGGAAAGTTGAAGGGATCGTTGTAAAACTCTAGTTGCGCATTTGTAGATTTCGAAATGACAATGTAAACCAAAATAACTGGCGCCAAATGATTCGTTCAATTTACCTAATTATGCACGCAGCACACCGAGGTGGGGCTTTCCGTCCAACCCTTCCGTGACGTAAAGGTGTGGTGTAAAATGAAGCTGCATGCCGTCGCACTTCTTTTTTTCCGCGAGCTTATTCCTACTGGTGCTGTTTGCAGCTCCCGATTGGATCTATATTCACATGAGAAGCAAGCGCGAGACAGGTCGCTTTGTCGCGCAGTATGGCGAAGATTTATTTTACGCCGCCGTACCATGTCACAAGGAGGTTGCACCGCAAGGCAGCTCATGCTGGTGCCTTCACGTCAACCAATATGGCCCAACCAGTACCGCGGCGCTGAAAAGCATTTATACATTCTAAATCACGTGACTTGCTGGTGGTGGCTACTCTGGACCCTATAGTCGGCTGCTTGCTGTTACGACGGCCATCTACTAAAAGCACCATAATATTTGTCAAACTATACCTGATGAGTCCCGCCCAACCTACCACTTTACGCTAAACACAAGTTAAAGGCTCATTCACTCCGGCGACTGACAGCGATCGCGCGACAAAGTTGGTCGCAAATGGTCGCTTTTCTCGAAAAACGACTATTCTGGGCCAGTCGCTCGCTGCTCGATTTTTCAGTCGCGCGACCGTGGACGCAAAACTGCCAAACCAATCAGAGGCCCTCCGAAAGTTATGTTAGCATCAGGGGCGTAGCCAGGGAGGGGGGGGGGGGGCTTATGCGGCTTCAGCCCCCCCCCCCCCCCCCCCCCGAAATCTTTTCGTGCTGTCCATGCACCGCCCACCCAAGCAATCCCCGGTGCCGGAAATCATTCTGAATTTTCTCTAGATTGTCTTTTTTCACGCTGGAAAAGACATTTCAGCGCGAACCTTGCGAACTAGGGCTGGATTTCGAGGCAGCGCCCATGCATCGGGAGTCACATAACGCCAAGCAGGCCCATCCGAGCACAAAGTTTCAAGAGCGTTTTGATGGCGAACGGGCTCGCCATGGCATCTTCCGGAGGCCGCGGAATCTACGCAGCGCGTGGTTATCAATACCGAAATTTATGGGTATAAAGTTCTCAAACTTTTGATGTGAAAGGTGCATTGACATTTCCATAGTTGTGCTTTAGGTTTTCAATTGCGGAAATTTTTGGGTTTGATGTTGCTATAAATATTGGACGCCAAAGGTGCATTGACTTTTCTAAAGTCTTACATCGGACCATACAACGAGACAAGTCAAATCAACACACTATAAGACAAGTTCACAAAGCCAGCAGCGAGGTCGGATGAGATGAAGCGTTGTGGTGGTTCATTTGTGCCGTCATGACACATAAAAAAGTATCAACATTTTTTTTTCACCTACGCCAAAGCATCCATGTCAAGACACTAAAGTCAGCCAAGGTAACTACGTTCTTATTTATTTTGTCTACTTCTACTTTTGTTCGCGAGGACACATTGAACCTCTTCAATTCTTTTTGTCCTCGCTACCCTACCCGCGGGCTGCCAGAGGTAGCCATAGCGAATACGTTTTTTTTCTCGTCTCGCTCCAACCACCGCACGGCGCATTTCGGTGCGCGTTCGCTTTTCTCTGGCCGAGTGTATTTTCGCCTGGCAGAGTTTTGGGCACTTTCTGGCTAGCAGTCAAGAAAAATAAACTATCGTCGCTCGCCGCCATCGCTGTGGGGACTCGACGAATTGCACCGCGTTCTCTTGAGCACAACCTCTCCGGAAAGTCTTGTCTCGCCAGTGTAGGATACCGAGCAGTATGCGTATGGTTCTCGGTGGACCAAGCGTTTCGCGTTTTCTTCGATATTCTTTCGGTAGCTACATTAGGTGCCCAAAGTAGGCATTCGATTGTGGCCAACATACTCCGCGCTTTTTCATTTTGGTGCCCCGGCCCCACAAAAGAAAAAATAAGACATTGTTGTGGCGCAGCGAATTGTCGTATGGTGAAAGTTCGATTTTGTTACTTCTTCTTTTGGGGACGGTAATGGGCCACGGGACGCTTCAGTTGCCGGATAGTCTTAATATATAGTATTGCGATAACAATTATATGGACACTCCAGGCGCATTCCTGCCGTCGCCGTCGCCCTCATGTTTCGTATAAAGTCCAAGGGCGATAACGTCGTAACCGCGCGCCGCATGCTGTATGTGGGAGTGAAAATGTAGGAAGGAGAATGGGGGGCTGGAATGGGTGATACGACGACGGTGGCTCAGTCTTGTGTGCGCAAAAGAGAAAAGCGGGGAGCAAGCGCGCCACCTTCCGTCGCCCGCGATACATCGGGGGGAGTGGATGGAATGGGGGTGCGATCTAAGATTCTGGGAATCTCTGATTGCTCAACATGTTTATTTGCCTTGTTTGACGCATTGTATACAGTGACTTTTTTAGATACGTAGATTTATTGGAGACTTATACGTATATTTAAATACCTTGTTGCGGAGTTTTGTGTATACGTGCAGTGAACTTTATTTCCAGTGACACTTTTTTGCCTTTTATCAAGCTGTATCTTCGCATTTGTATATTCCATTCTATCTTCGCATTTCTAATGCACAAAGGCGAGTAAAATGAAAGTGAGCCAACCCACCCCGCGCAATAATTGTTCGGTCCATTATCTGCGAGGCATGCACGTACGTGACACAGAGGCATCTCTCTATTACAAAAGTGACACGCAGGTGTGAGTATCAAGGTTGTTTAATGCTCTCATACACTGGGTTGAACATGGTTGCGCGACATAATGGACGCTCTAGAAGTTGAGCAGCGTGGTGCCCTGAGGTTTTTGACAGTTGAAGCTATTTCCCAAAAAGAAATTAGTCGCCGCATGGCTGCCGTGTATGTTGAGCATTGCATTTCATTGGCCACTGTGAAGCGTTCGAGCAAATCGTTCAAAGAAAGACGTGAAAGTTGCAAAGACGATCCAAGGCTCGGCCAAAGCCATCGTGCAATCACCCCTAACAAAATTGCAAAGGTTGATGAGCTGATGAGACAAGAACGGAGGATAAGCATCGATGAACTGGCAGAGCGTGTGAACATCAGTCATGGTTCGGTTCACGCCATAATCCATGAACATTCGGTTATCCGCTCTTGTGTGCGCAATGGTTGCCCAAGATTTTGAACTATCGCCAGAAGACGGAGAAGTTCAGCGCTGCCTTGACTCATCTGATCCGGTATCACAATAAGGGTGACGACTTCTTGTCTCCAATTTTGATTTGGGACGAACCATGGTGCCACTTCTACGAGCCTGAAACACGACAGCAAAGCTTACAGTGGAAACATTCGAATTTACCACCCCCAAGAAAGGAAACGCCGTCATTTCCGCCGGAAAGGCGTTGTTGACTTTTTTTTCGACCGACAGGGGCCATTAGTGATAGAATTTGCTAAATCTTGAGAGGCTATCAATTTGTCTCGTTATTGTAAAACAGGATCGCAGCCAGATCGGCTGCGTGTCCCGATCAAGAATAAACTACGTGGAAAATTGACGAATGGGGTCATCTTGTTCCACGACAATGCCGTCCCCACGTCGCTGATGCGGTTAATACAAAACTGGTAATGTTCAAGTGAGAAACGCTGTAACATCCGCCATACAGCCCAGACCTGTTGCCTTGCGACTTCCACTTTTTTGGAGCATCTGAAAAAACAGCTCATACGAACCACATTCGTGTCGGACGATGACGTGAAAGGGTCAGTTGCAGACTTTTTGAAGCAGCAACCCAATGAATTTAATGAGACGGGAATCACGCGACTCGTTAGACAACGGCACAAATGTCTAAATGACCATGGAGACTACCTTTAAATAAGGTACCCCGTCTGCCATATATTCGCATTGGCTGACTTTCATTTTACTCGCCCTCGTTTATTTTGCAGAACTCCTGCTTCTTATACGTGCTCTTTGTTGTGGGTATAATTTCGGTGCGATTACTCACGATACACGACCGGTGACAGCTGCTCCTGCGTAATATATTGGAACGAATGACAGCGTCATTGAGATTTTTCACTGGCCGTTGCATATATGTACAAGAATCTAAACAATGTTCTTGAATGACAAAGTTTCATTACAATATTTGTCCTCAGCTTGTTAATTTCATGGCCTTTACATTTTTCATATCAGCGGCATGCCTTGCTGGTTTCGAACTGATATAGTTCTAAAGTTCGTGTGATATTTTATTTACTTAATGAATAGAGAAAAGACATGGAAGCATGGATATCGGTTATTCTGGGCACAATTTTTGGCCCATACAAGTATATTCTTATATGAAAAAATACATATTTTACTTGTTGTGACAGTGCGTAGCGTTCAAGAATTCGTTTGCAGCATTTTTAGCAATGACAATGGAGTTATTATTCATGTATTTGATCCCCAGACAACTTGTTTAAGAGCTCGCGCCCAACTTCCACGCGGCCTATTCAAATACATGTAAAACGCAGAAACGCTTTTCTGTGATAACCCCCGGATCGCTTTAATAAAATGTGTTGCATTTGAGAGCGAAACATATATTCTAGTGTCTGTTCGAAGCGGAATTTCGATTTAGGGCCTGAACATTATTTAAATATATTGAAAAACTCGACAGTTAAAAAAAGAAGAAGCATGACGTTTACAAACTAATAGCTCTGCATCAAGCACACATGTCGCTGTTCAGTAAACGGCATGTATTATAACAATCAAAGCGGACAAATTTGGTTTGTCAATTCGTATCTTGCGTGAATTGGTTACGTTGTGTACAAGGATTCTGCGAAAGCCGTATTTCCATAATGCTAAATTTCTTGAGATTCAGGTGTAACATAGAAATTTTATCCGCTGTAAACGTACTATTACATGCAATTGACATAATTGTGATATCATTTTTCATTGCTGAGTTACATAGTTTTAAGCTTGATAGTTTAGATTGCGGAAAATTTGCGATTTTGGTGAATTTTTAATAAAGAATTGACAACCTAAATGAAAAATTCCAAACAAACAGTCACTGCAATTGAAGTTTTTCTTTTAAATGCATCAAACCTCGTCAAATTTGGTGCATTGGTTGCCGAGAAAAACGAATTCTCCTTCTACATGTGTTTAGATACGAGCACCCGAGCTAAAGCTTCCTCTTAAGGAGGAGACCGAGCTGCAATGTGAGCCCCCCCCCCCCCCCCCCCCCGAACGAAATTTCTGGCTACGCCACTGGCGCCGACTACGGGGGGGGGGGGGGGGGGGGGGGCTCAGCCACCTCCGGGCGATGCCGAAGCGCCCCCCCCCCCCTCCACACACATACTCACCTAAATTGCCAATACGAGAACTTTGTCACCTACATTGTTTGAGATTTCTTTTGACTTTCCTCGACCTTTTCACTTGAAATTTTACTGGGACTAATAGCCTACTGAATCATTGGTGGCGCGGACGTGCACGGCTGTTAATTCATATTTTCGCTTTATTTCTGCAAATACTGACAATAGGACGACACGCGCATTAGAAGCACTAGCGGCGGCTGCTTCATCCGATTTTTCTTACTTCAACATTGTTTTAAATTTCCACTGTAAACACCATGCACCTACATAATATATTTAGATATACACATAGGACAAAGTTTATTATATCTTTGAAAGAGATGGAGGTAGCAAATTAAAAATTATTTCTAAAGGTATGGATATATGTCTAGAGAGTGAATATGTTGCTGTGTGTCCACCGTGCTTCAAAACCAGCCGTATGTATGTATGTATGTATGTATGTATGTATGTATGTATGTATGTATGTATGTATGTATGTATGTATGTATGTATGTATGTATGTATGTATGTATGTATGTATGTATGTATGTATGTTAAATGGCTGGCTCAGCAAACGGAACGGCGAAGCTTCTGGAACGCCGAGTAGCGACGCGAGCGGCGACGCAGAAGGCGACAGCCCTCGCTCTCTTCCCGAAGGACTGTCGCCAGCGTTGCCCTCTTCCTGGCGCAAGATACCGCGTCTAAGAAAACACGCACGGTAGTAAGAGAACGCTCACTTTTGCGAACAAGTGCTGACTAATTATGGTGCCTGTCATAATTACCACGCCTGCACGACGGAGATGCGACTAAGTCTGCCCAAATTTCTATGTCAGTCTCAGCCTCTACATAACTTGAAAACCGGGTGCTTCGCTTTTTCATCTGCTTTTGTGAATTCTTGTGAAATTTTAGTGACATCACTTCACAATACAGGCTTTATCCTACATTTAAATGGCCTTTTCTAGTGGCTATATTAAACACGCAAGCGAACCCATGCCGCTGCTAGATTAACTACAAAACCTTGTTAGATGTCCAGGTTTCTACGAAAGAATTATTGCAAGATGGCATTTTGCGTTTTTAGAAAACGCCATGCGATACGAATAGGAATGTCACGTTCCGCTTTGCGGCTAAGTCCTTTAGTTGATACCGCCACTAGATTTATGCGAGAGCGAGAAAAGTACAGTTAAGCCTAGCTTTTTTCAAATAACCATAATCTACTGTTTTCCACCGTGAAAAGAACGCACATATTTTTTCTTTCGCTCTTTCTCGTATGGTAGCGTGTTTATATTGAAAAGGAGCCAACTGAGTATCGGGTCATAATTGTGCCAGTTTTCTGATGTGGGTGGTAATGATAATAGGATAGCATTACGCAAATAAAAGCCGGTTTCAACGATGATCATTTGGTAATCCACGGTCTAATGGATAGAGCATCGGGCCGCTGTGTCCAGAGAACTGTGATTTGAACCACTACCCATCGTGGTTGCTTAGTGGCCATGGTGTTGGGCTGTTAAGCACGAGCCCCCCCCCCCGGGCGATGCCGAAGCGCCCCCCCCCCCCCACGCACACATACACACATAAATAGCCATTACGAGAACTTTGTCACCTACATTGTTTGAGATTTCTTTTGACTTTCCTCGACCTTTTCACTTGAGAGAGAGAGAGAGAGAGAATGAAGAGGAAAGGCAGGGAGGTTAACCAGATATGAGTCTCCGGTTTGCTACCCTACACTGGGGATGGGGGATAGGGGTTAGAAAGATGAAATTTTACTGGGACTAATAGCCTACTGAATCATTGGTGGCGCGGACGTGCACGGCTGTTAATTCATATTTTCGCTTTATTTCTGCAAATACTGACAATAGGACGACACGCGCATTAGAAGCACTAGCGGCGGCTGCTTCATCCGATTTTTCTTACTTCAACATTGTTTTAAATTTCCACTGTAAACACCATGCACCTACATATAACATATTTAGATATACACATAAGACAAAGTTTATTATATCTTTGAAAGAGATGGAGGTAGCAAATTAAAAATTATTTCTAAAGGTATGGATATATGTCTAGAGAGTGAATATGTTGCTATGTGTCCACCGTGCTTCAAAACCAGCCGTATGTATGTATGTATGTATGTATGTATGTATGTATGTATGTATGTATGTATGTATGTATGTATGTATGTTAAAGGGCTGGCTCAGTAAACGGAACGGCGAAGCTTCATGAACGCCGAGTAGCGACGCGAGCGGCGACGCAGAAGGCGACAGCCCTCGTTCTCTTCCCGAAGGACTGTCGCCAGCGTTGCCCTCTTCCTCGCGCAAGATACCGCGTCTAAGAAAACACGCACGGTAGTAAGAGAACGCTCACTTTTGCGAACAAGTGCTGACTAATTATGGTGCCTGTCATAATTACCACGCCTGCACGACGGAGATGCGACTAAGTCTGCCCAAATTTCTATGTCAGTCTCAGCCTCTACATAACTTGAAAACCGGGTGCACGCTTCGCTTTTTCATCTGCTTTTGTGAATTCTTGTGAAATTTTAGTGACATCACTTCACAATAGAGGCTTTATCCTACATTTAAATGGCCTTTTCTAGTGGCTATATTAAACATGCAAGCGAACCCATGCCGCTGCTAGATTAACTACAAAACCTTGTTAGATGTCCAGGTTTCTACGGAAGAATTCTTGCAAGATGGCATTTTGCGTTTTTAGAAAACGCCATGCGATACGAATAGGAATGTCACGTTCCGCTTTGCGGCTAAGTCCTTTAGTTGATACCGCCACTAGATTTATGCGAGAGCGAGAAAAGTACAGTTAAGCCTAGCTTTTTTCAAATAACCATAATCTACTGTTTTCCACCGTGAAAAGAACGCATATATTTTTTTCTTTCGCTCTTTCTCGTATGGTAGCGTGTTTATATTGAAAAGGAGCCAACTGAGTATCGGGTCATAATTGTGCCAGTTTTCTGATGTGGGTGGTAATGATAATAGGATAGCATTACGCAAATAAAAGCCGGTTTCAACGATGATCATTTGGTAATCCACGGTCTAATGGATAGAGCATCGGGACGCTGTGTCCAGAGAACTGTGATTCGAACCACTACCCATCGTGGTTGCTTAGTGGCCATGGTGTTGGGCTGTTAAGCACGAGGTCGCGGGATCGAATTGCGGCCGCAATTCGATGGGGGCGAAAACACCCGTGTACTTAGATTTAGGTGCACGTTAAAGAACCCCAGGTGGTCCAAATTTCCGGAGTCCCCCACTACGGCGTTCCTCATAATCAGAAACTGATTTTGGCACGTTAAACCCCACAACCTTCTTTAACCTCGCTTCAAATTGCTTTGCGTCCTTCTTTGACCATGAAAATACCTATAGACTTCAGTGACCTCCTTCAGCAGTGTTTTATCAATGGTGTGTGAAATGCAGGTGAATGTTGTGTGTCTCAGTATTGCTTCTCTTTCCAGTAAGCAATGCTAACGACTCATGAAAAAAAAAACATTTCCAATAATTTACAACATTTATTAGGTATGGAAACATCGTCAGTTGCATGGAAAGGTCATAAAAATATAGAGGGTGTACCAATTAACAATCATGCACCAAAATTTAAAACAAAGAGCAATGCGTAATTCGAATAAAACCTAGCGCATATTGTTTACAGTACAATGGAGTAGCTGCCAGTAATTGTTTCGTTACTTTAATTTTTAATTTAATTTGGTAATAGTAATTATTTATCTAACTCGAGACGTACTATCCTAATTATCAAAGTGTCAACGAGGCATTTGAAGGCACAGCCAAGGGACATCTAACTGCGGTATCTTCAGCGACGTACTATTTGCGTAATAATTTTTTTCCCGACTGATAAGTAAACTCCGCGAAATATGGAGATCACCACGTGACTGCGCTCCCAACCGGATCATAAAGCAGCGCCCTCGAACAGGCTCCCTTTGAGTTATCCAAAACGAAATAAAGGAAATAAAGAAAAACATCGTGATCGAGCTAGTGCCTTCTCTGCCGCGCCCCGGCCGAAGTAACACGTCGCGTTTTGTGTTAGTTGGAAACAAGCTGTGATAGCTGTTGTCTTAGAGTAGGTAAAGTGCACGGATGCTTTCAGTTTTTTGCCACTAAACTTATCACCACAAAAGCGAATTGACAACATCAGTGCAAAGGTTTAAAGGTGCGTTTTGCTTCGTCCCAGTCGCCATTTGTTTCTCTAATGAGCAGAAGGTAAATATGATCCTTGCCTTGGGATCTGCAAATGGCAGCAAGAGGAACGTCGCATATATATATATGTCATAGATGTGTGGCGGTAGACCAAACGCATCGACTATCATCAGAAATTATGAAAACCCGAGACAAACCGGCAGCTTCAAGAAACAGCGCCGGAGGACTCCATCTGTGAGTCCTAGCCTACGCGCCGATGTCCTAGCATTTATGGCATCAATCCATCATGCTAGCGTGCGGAACGTGGCCGCCTAGGCACCAATTTCCAAGTCATCAGTTTGGAGGATTCTAAATGACGGCCTTTCATCCGTATACCACCTTAACCAGCACCAATGCTTAGAAGACAGGGACCTGTAGAATCGGCTAGATTTCCCGAATTGGGCCCTCACAAAAGCCGATGAGTCACCGGTCTTATTGTGCAACATCATGTGCACGGATCAAGTCAATTTTCGCAGAAACGCCAAGTAAATTTGCATAATGCGCACCGTTGGAGGGACTCCAATCTACACTGGGTAAAGCGCAATCGGCCCCAGTACCAGTGGTCGCTCAATGTGCAGTTCGGAATTTATGCCGGCGCTATAATCGGTCCCATCTTCTTCGATCACACACTGAACTGGACAGCGTTACGTGAACGAAATCCTTGAAAGAGTAGCGGATGAGTTTCTCAGCGAAGTCTCACTGTCACGTTTCCCACTTCTGTGGTATCAGCAAGATGGGGCGCCAGCACACAGCAGCAGCCGAGCATGAAACTGGCTGGATGCGACTTTTCATGCGGAATAGATTGGAAGGCACGGGCCTGTAAATTGGCCGTCTAGGTCACCTGACCTTTCTCCGCTCGATTTGTTTCTTTGGGGTTATGTGAAAGATCGTGCTTACATGATCGATACGGACGTCAAATTAGTTCAAGGCAAGAATAACGGATGTCTGCCGTAGAATTCCGGCGTCGGTCATCAAGAAAGCCACTGAAGACGTGATAAAACTGACTCAGTACTGTACAGCTGCGGAAGGAGAGCTACGCGAACACGTCCTCTGGGCAGCAGCTGATGTTCAACGGCGCTTACGAATTCATAGATAATGAGGGCACAGTGAAATCTGACCTTTTTTGTTTATTTTTGTGCAGGCGTCCCGATTGCGAATTCCGCTCATTTAGAAGTTTCTTGAACGCACCGGTTTTGCCTTTTCTCTACACGTTGGTCGCTTCCCGGTCTGTTTATTTCTCTTTTATTTTTTACACGAACCTGTTCTTCCAGCACGTATACCCTTTCATGAAAAATAAAACGCTCACTTTAATTTGGCTTTGGTCCGAAGCAAGTTTCTGGCGTGAAATATAGCTTTGCGTGCACTCTTTCGATGCGGTTCGAGCAATGCCGGTATATTGAAACATTCTATGCCCATTCCATTGCTTTTCGCATTTTGTGCGTGGTCAGAGCGGCGCTCCGGCCGCGTTATCAAGGGGCTTTTCTTATCAATGTGATCAGTCGGCCTTGAGAGCCGGATAATATGTGTGACGTAGAAATGAGAGGATGCAATAGCTGCGAAACCTGCTGTTGCTCCTTCCGTTCCATTATCAAGGTGATGCGCTGTCTCTTCGGGTTTGCGACAGGCAATGCAGTTGCTTTCAATCAGCTTATTTGAGGGCGCCGCTCTATCATGCGGGTGGGAGCGCCACTAACGTGGTATTTTTTATACTTCGTGAGGTTTCTTTGCCAGACGGAAAAAAATTGTACGCAATTAGTACGTCGCTGAAAACACAGCATTTAGATGCCATTTTGGGATGCCTACAAATGCCTAATTAACACTTTGAAAATTAGGACAGTACTTTTTGAGTTAGATAATTATTGCCATTACTGAATAAAATCTCAATAACTAAAGAATTACTGGCGGCTACTCCACTGTACTGAAAACAATATGCACTATGCTTTCTTCGAGTAACGCAACTGCTTTTTCTTTAAATCTCGGTGCATGATAACTGGGGAACACTGTATAATTCACTCAGTAACCGAAATGAGGCCAAGCCGGATTCACTCCAAATCAGCATCAACAGCAGTCATGCGCAGCAGCGCTTTTACTCGGACACAAAAAAAAAAAAGGAAGGAGAGAGAGGGGGGAGAGAGAGGCTGCAGTTTCGCTGGATAGGCGAAGCCGTATTAGTATAGCCAAGTATGCGACAATTACACGAAGGAACCGAGAGGACTCAGGCTGTGAAATTGAACTGTCTCCTACTATGAGGTCTTGTATATACTCATATAACGCCGTAGCTTCAGCGCTCAATTCTTCGAGGTCACACGAAGTTTCTTCAAGTGCAAGAAATATATATATATATATATATATATATATATATATATGTGTGTGGGGGGGGGGGGGGGTTGTCTTATGCTCTGTTAATGTAAATGTCAATGTAAATAAAAGCTCGTTCTTTGTGTTCGGAAGCGCGTCGGTGGCGTCATCACAGAAACATGACATTTGCAATGTAATGGAGCATTTTGCACGCTTTCTTGTTGCTGGAAAGGGAAGTATCATTTTTTTTTTTTGTCCTAGGCAATGGATGTCGGCACTTTTTGCGGTGGAACAAGACGGGAAGTTTGGCCCATTCCTGGTGATGGTGACAGAAGCAGCGATAGAGAGCTCACGGACGACGATGGGCAATAACTGCTACCGTGCCGGGCTCCATCTGCGCTAGCAGAGGAGTCGTCTGAAAGCGAGGATATGATAGTCAAGACAAAGCTCCTCCTGCAACATCAACTTCTAGAGGCAAGAGAGGACCTGCAAAATGTACACCAAAGTGGACAAACACATGCCTTGAAAGATACCCAAAAGAAATTGAGTTCACTGGGAACACCGTGATGCTATCGACTATCAAGGACCTTGACACTCCCTTCCAGTTCTTCAAGTTCCTCTGTCCCGTTGAGGTGTTCAAGATGATCCGCGAGGAATCGTTGCGCTACTCAGTTCAGTGTCGTTCTGAAAAGCCTCTTACGATGAGCATAGAGGAACTCGAAAGGTTCGTTTGAATGGCTCTTTACATGTCGATCATTCAGCTGCCAAGCACCCGAGACTACTGGAGGTCCAGCATCGGACACCACAAGGTTGCAGACGTGATGTTCCTCAACCGCTGGGAAGAACTAAGACGATTTCTTCGCTTCAATGATAATGAGTCTTTTGTTGCCCCTGCAGAAATTGGCCACGACAAGCTGCACAAGGTCAGACCCCTTTTGAACAAATTGCTTGAGCAGCTGAGGATAATTCCGCGAGAAGAGAAACTGTGCATCGACGAGCAAATTGCTCCTTTCAAGGGACGAAGCTCACCGAAGCAATACAATCCGAAGAAACCACATCGATGAGGATACAAAGTTTTCGCTCTGAGTGGTGTGTCTGGTATCTTCTACGATTTTGAGGTGTTCAGCGGTGCCGCAGAAGACAAGCAGCTACCAGGTGAGCCTGACCTAGGCGCAAGCAGCAAAGTTGTCGTGAGGTTGTCTCGCACCATTACCAGGCAAAAGAGTTACCAGTTGTTTTTTGACAACTGGTTTACTTCTATTCCTCTGCAAGTACATTTAGAGAACGAAGGGTTTCACTGCCTTGGCACTGTGCGGCGAAACCGTCTACCTGGCTGCACGCTCCCGATAGAAACGAAAAAGAAAGAGAGAGGAACATATGAAGAAAGCGTGTGCGAGGCGTCGGAGACCAAGCTATCTGAAGTAGCATGGCACGACAATAAAACAGTCACATTGCTTTCCACGTTCGCCGGTAGTGAACCAGCGGGCGAAGTAAAACGGTACTTCGCAAAAGAAAAAGCGCACAAAATGGTTCCCTGCCCAAATGTTGTGTTGATCTATAACACACATATGGGTGGTGTGGACCTCCTTGATTCGATGCTATGCTATTATCGAATCAAGATTCGATCAAAGAAATGGTATCACCGCATATTTTTTCACCTGATGGATCTCACTGTGGCGAATGCCTGGCTTCTCTGGCGAAGGCAAAAAAGTGCCAAGACTCCCTTGCTTGAGTTCAAGTCTTCTGTCGCAGAAGGACTCTGCAGGGCAGGGAAGTTACACGAAAGGAAGCGCGCAGGGAGACCCAGTACTAAAATCGAGTCATTCATCCAAGCAAAGAAGAGGACCACGCTGGCGCCACTGCCAACTGCTGATGTTCGCCTCGACAAAATGGACCACATGCCGCATTGGCTTGACAAGCGAGGGCGCTGGAGGCTGTCCTCTTGCAACCACCTCACAAATGTATCATGCAAAAAGTGCAATACGGCCCTCTGTTTCAACAGGGAGCGAAATCGCTTCGCATCGTTTCACTAGGAGGGCAAGATGTACTAATCATGCAAGCACATGATATCATCACCCTTGCTTTAGTGATGACATTTCGGGGAAGCTGCAACACCATTGTGAAATAAATGCTATTTCACCAACTTTCTATTCGTTTTTCAATACCGCGTCTTTTTTCTCTTCGCATCCTATGTTTTTCACCACGTCCAAAAAAATTACCCCTAGCTGCATGGTGTATCATATGTGATACGCGAAGAAAAAGCTGTAATAAATCTTCACCGCGCATTATTTTCTTAAAAACTAAGTTTAGTTTTGGTGTTTGTGTTACAAGGAAAGGCTATTTGAATTCTTTCATGCGAAAAAAAATTCATGCAGTAAGGGGTTAAAAGAAACAGTGCAACGCCGTTCCCGTTCACCCACGGGCTAGATTTCTGGTTTCTCGAACGGGATACCTGTCCAGCATTCTATATATTACCTTTAGCTAAGTACTTACATCATGATCTCCCATAAAATTTGCCAAAACATTCAGGTTTAATCCTAAAACCTGGTACCCGAAGATACAAAAAGGTACCTCCCTGACCCAAGAAAGCGAAGATGGAGGACGGCCGCCGTGATAGCTCTATGGTAAAAGGTACAGATGTGGGTTAGGCTTTCGCGTGCAGCAAGTTTCTTTTCGTCCACTTTCATTTCCTTATTTGTACATATCAATTTAAAAAATAAAGAACGTACAGTAAGTTGCCCCTATACTTTCCGTGGCTTCGTGTGGTCGTATAATCGTGTCCTTGACGTTCGCTCATTACCATTCCCCTCGCGCGTACGCCACACCATCGTTGTCTTGTCCGCCTTGTTTATCAGCTCGTGCACCACCTCGTATAGTTCGTGTGTGTGTTCATTTGTCGCTACACCGACTCGCCCCACTTGCCTTCAGTGATTGCGGGTGTTGGTGCAGCAGCGTGCGAGAAACCAGGCCGCTTTCTACACGGTGCTACTTAGTAAATCACCTAACGCCGCGCGGTTCCAAAACAGTGCATGCGCGCGTCTGTCTGCACAGTACGATGCTAGATTTGTACGGGCGTATTCGCGTCGAGGGCACTCCTCGGCGAGCACCAGCGCATCGCGTTGCGTAGATGTGTTTGCGCCGTGACCTGCCAGCTATGGGCCTCGCCGCCTGGAACGCCGGCCGGCATATATAGGATTGTAATCGTCATATTGCAGCCGAGGCAGCAACGATCGAGAGAGGTGTTTCGCATCTCGCTTATTCTACAGGTTGGAAAATTGTTTCCGTTTCTGGGTTTTGTCTCTCTGCCCTGCTGCCAACTGCTGTTACAAGAGCTGTTATTTTGTGTTGATGGCGTTGACGGAGACTGTGCAGTTATTAAGGTGAAAGGTTTAAGCGGCTCATACCCCCAGATGGCCTTGAAAAAAAAAAAAAAAAAAAACGTGTTGTTCAGTCAAATGGTACAAAAACTATCATCATCAGAAATGGCTCATAGCCCCCTAAGCAAGCAAAAATGCATGGCTCATCCCTCTCGTAATGCAGAGGCTACAAGCACTCAACAAAGTGAAGCGTATACAGTGTACACATTCATTTTAATCACGCATACAACATACAGAAACCCGGCGTCGAGTGGTTAAAAAAAAAAAAAAAACCACGTGACCTTCTCAATGGCTCATAACCCTGTAAGCAATGGCTCATACCCCCGTGAGGCTGGGGCTAGAAGCGCTCAGCAAAGTGAAGCGAACGGTGCATACATTCATTGAAATCACCCATACAACACACAGAACAGCATACGTTTCAGTCCCCTGCTGGGAGGATGCAACGTAAAGTCGAAGAGAAACGTCGTTGGCGCGAGTCTGACCCCTCTACACGAGCGCGCGAAGATTGCAGCTAAGCGTCTAAAACGAGCCGAAGAAGCCAAACTGCGAAATGCGAAAGCAGCAACGCATCGATGCGAAACGGCGCATTATCAAGTGCGCAGCAGGCTTTCACCTTCACGTGTTACAGGAGTGTAACATGCTGCCGCACTTCTTGTTGCCAGATGCTCACAATGGGAAACGATGTGGCTGCACTGAAAAGGAAAATTGCAGATCTCAAACGTGAAAGTCATAAGAAAATCAGATATCTAAAGCAAGATATCGAATTCCCTATCCACTAGTATGAAGCCCTGAAAGCAAAATGTGAAAGTGCTAGAGCAGAAACTGCCCCCATATAAGTTTGTGCAAGGAGATAGAAAAGTTGAGGAAGCAGGTGCACGAGAACTCGCTCCAGATAACAACTCAGTATTCGAGAAATAAAAATATCGAAGTCAAAGGCATTCCATGCTTACAGGATGAGAACATTGAGAACGTATACAGGAGAAGAGAGAGAGAAAAGCAAAGACCGGAAGGTTAACCAGAGGATACCTCCGGTTGGCTATACTGTACCGAGAACGAGGAAAATGGGCATGAAAGAATAAAGCATGCAGGCGAGAAAATAAAGAAGAAAAAAAGTCGGGGAGGTGCTTAGCGTGCTAATACTTGAACAAGCTATCGATATCTGTCATCGCGTTCCTACACGTAATTCTGATGCTGGTAAGAACATTATCACCTTTAACCCTCGCTTGAAACACGATGCGGTGATCTAAAAAAAAAGAAACCACCAAACGAAGAAGACATCATTTTTTTTTCTTCTAAGCAGCCTGTTTTTGTGAAAGAGCATTTGTGCCGTCAACTCAAGAGACTGCTCGACATGGCAATTGCAAGAGAAAAGAAATGAAATGGCACTTTGCATTGGTAAAATGGTGGGAAAATGTTTGCGCGGAGATCGGAGATATGTCGCGTTGTTCAGATTGCATGCGAGACAGATCTAGCAAAAATAAATCAAAAATAAAAGTGAATAAAAGTTTAATTACAAGCTGCATGTGTTTGTGACTCCTGCTATCCGATGGCCACACCACGCGATCTTGTTCGTCCTGGTTATGCTGACTGGCTTGCCTTCTGGCACTTCCACGCCCCCCCCCCCTCATCCCCCTCCCCTCTCTTACAGTGTGCCCGTAATAAACACGATCATATTGTAGCATTTCTTAACGAATTCACATTCAGTTTTGATTTAATAATGATAAGTGAGACATGGTATAGTTCTGAAGATGTTCTTTTTTTTTTGCCGGGTCATTAAAGCTTCTTTCTAAATAGATTCCATCGTCGTGTTGAAGGCGTGATGCAGATGGCCTCAGAAAAAAAAAATACTATTATGTAATTTGATCACTACTCTTTCAATGACCCCATCAGACTACGAAACACTTACAATGCAGTGTGGATCTAATCTTTTCGTGGTTGTGTATCGACCACGACTAGCGGACAGGATGGTGATGCTGAAAACGCTTTCGCCTTATTAGAGCAATTACTAAGTTACGTACATCCAAATAAACTGAGCCTCAACATAAGGGGTCCTTGTAGCATAAATTTATTGCAGTTGAATGTAATTTTCCGCAATCTGCTTCTATTCCTCGATTCTTTTTGCTGCGCAAAAGGGATAGAAAAGCCCACTCCTACCACATGCTTTTCTGAATACCTTTCAATTTGTTTATTACCCGAACCGCCCTAGAAAAAATCTAACTATTGGTGTCATTGTGGCAGATCTGGGGGACCACTTGCTGATATACATGTTTTCCAAACGAAACGACGTCTTTAAAGCGGGGCGGAGTCAGTGCAAATATATCGTCGTCCAGGAAATAAACCTAACACTGAACGATTTTCAAAGTCAAATTCAAGCTGTAAACTGGACACCCTGTGATTTGCTCATGCATATAATAAAAAGTCGTATACCAAAAAAGTCGAAAGTACGCAAACCTTGATTGACAATTAAATTGAATGCCTTTAGGTAATTCGTTTAAAAAGTAAATTATATTCAAAATTCGTAGTCAAGGAGCCCTGATGATCTTTCTGCCTTTAAAAAAATATCAAAATGTTGTAAACAAATTTCTTCGAGATACAAAAAGAGGGCATATCTTGAAAAACTATTTAGCGATGTGGATTCTACAGATTGGCACGCACTTAATAGGCGCTTAAATCACGACACAAGTCGTAATGCAGAGCTTGAGGTGACAACGCTACACTGCTGACAATGTTTATTGTAGATACAAACACAACAAACAAAATTGGCATAAGCATAAGCTTGACAGAAATTGAAAGTGCAGAATTTTTTTTTTTTAAAGAATCGTTTACGACAGATAGCGCTGTTCCACCTCTAGCTGGATCTCTCGACGCAGCGGAAATCACCTACATGAGAAGTCGAAACATCCAGATACACAATTAAAAAGATTCACTAATTAACGTTTTATTTATTCACATTAAGGCTCGTGTTGAAATTGCGAAATTGAAGCAGAGCAGTATCGAAGCCATGTCATACGCACGGAAATACACCGACTTTCAAAAGACATTGGTCTATGTTTTCCAAAAATGAAGACCGCGAAATCGGAAGCAGACATATGCGGAACCTCTCATGTAATGACTAGAGACCGGATGTTTAGGCACTAAAACGGTGTTTTAAGCTTGAGAAAACAAGAGAAAAACTTGACACGCAAACACGATACAAAGAAGAGACACCACGACTTTGTCGTGTTTGCGTCTCAATTTTTTCGCTGCTTTTCTCAAGTTTCAATACGAACCAACTGGCCCAGCAAGCAGCACTTCTACAGTATGTTTTAAGCGCCTATAAGAGGCACTAAATGTGTAATTTAAAGCATATATAGCCGTGAAATACTGTTCTTTAGGCTCATATAGTAAGAAGCTAAATTACGATTTTCCAGGGAACACAGCACACTAGACGCGTTTTGGGAAATTCACTTTATTTTCTCAATAAAACATAACGAGGCAAGTTGCGTAAGACACAAGATTTATCTAAAATTTAGAGCGGAAAAACACCACGAGAAGAGTTATCAAAGCAATGACAAACAAGAATCATCTCAAGATTTCCGAGTTTGATGTTGTGCCTTTTTTTCACTAAGTATTGGTTTGTATGCAGGATAGGAACGCTCAAAGTCTACCTAAGCGGCACATATTTGTACTTCGCAACGTTCGATCATCCCACGCCCTATAGAATTCCAGAATGTGCGCCGGTCAGAACCCCTGAGATTTTTTTTTTTTTTTTAGTAGCGGAAATCCGTGATTTTTGTCCGATACACACCGAATTTTCGGACTAACTCTGTTAACAACAGGTATATGGATGTTGGTGAACCTTTCCTGAACATTCAAAAGGAGCTCCATATTCCGGGTCAAAGTTCCGCTCGAGCATTCGAGTTTCTAGATGATGTTGGCTAAGAACGTGACGTGAGCGCACAAGTACGCCAAGTCACCTTCAAGTGTATCATCGCGTAGTGCAGAATGATCCCTGCTCGCAGCTATGCTCGTATGCTGCAAGGCTGGCAATAATAGCCTTTACACCGGCGAAGTGTTTGTGCGAATAATCGGATACATTCCGCCAAGTTCCCCAGCGGGCGATAACATTATAAACTAAGGCGAGGACCATACACGGAAAAATGCATTATAGAGCGCAGCTCTTCGGCGCCAGTTCCTGCGGCGAGCGTCAGCGTAACCGAACAAACGAGCACAGTGAAAGATGAAAGAGCGAATTCGGAGCGCGGGGGGGGGGGGGGGGGGGGAGTGCAAGACACGAGAAGGAAAGTGGAGGAGGGGGCTATGGCGAAATGGTGACGAGAAAAGCGTAGTGCGGTGATGATGGCTACAAGATGGCGCCAGAGTATCCCGCGTCGTCTGCGAGGTCTGTCCGCGGCGGCTGCTGTGTGAATCGCGCTCACGCGTCCCCCACCCGCTGGCTATCGCGATTTCCAGATTTGCGAGACAGTCACGCCACACTTCGCTCGTTTGCTGAGCTGTCGGACGCGGTTATGGCTTCGCAAAAGGCCAGACTACAGAACACGGCGGCGGGCAGAGCCATCCTCCACCGGACCGGAACGGCAACGGAGCTCCGTGCCCTCGATGGGCAACGATCACTCCCGCCTGAGGTCAGAGGCAAGATCAAGGCGAACCCGATACCGAAGCACATGAGCCATGAACTCCATGAAGGACGACGCAAGGCTCGCGTTGACAGACAGCGCCGACAATTCAAGGGTGACCCGTACGTAACGTACGTGGACGTGGCGGCGTACCCTGTAGGGGGCCTCTTCGCGGTAGCCGTCGTGAACGGGAGAGACAACTCCTTGACTCTCGCGGCCTCCGTAAGGGCAGAGACCCCAGCTGCGGCTGAAACCATAGCTGCGGCGCTGGTAATAAAGCAAGAAGACAGGGTAGGCAGGGAAGTCCATGTCGTTACCGACTCGCAACAGGCCTGCCGTAACTTTACCAACGGACGAACACCGCTGCTGGCGGCTCAGATTCTAGGCCCGAGGCTGCAAGAATACCATCAAATCACGTGGACGCCGGGCCACGCGGGTCTGGAGGGGAACGAGAGGGCGAACGCCCTAGCTCGAGCGCTAATCAACCGAGCGGGGCAAGACGAATCGTCTCATCAATCCCCACCATTTACCTTCATGCCCCTGCCGTCCAATTACTGCGACCGACTCGAGATCCAGCGACTCAACCGCAGGATTTATCCTCCGCCTCACAGAAAGCTCAGCACTGAAGATGCCGTAGCTCTCCGACTTATTCAGACAAACACATTTCCTAACCTACACAAATACAGTAAAATGTTCCCACATACTTATAGCGGCATCTGCCCCTGGTGCGGCGACACACGCCCTACACTCTTCCACATCTCGTGGGGGTGCGGGGGCAAACCTCTACACTTAAAGACGCCTAGCACGTCATTTGAGCGGTGGGAGGTACAGCTGACCGGCGATACCCTGGCGGGACAAGAAGCTCTCGTCCAGCAAGTACGTCGAGCAGCCATGGCCAGTGGAGTCCTGGAATGAGGACACCACCCACTCGACCTCATAGAAACCACCTCGATGGTTCAAATAAATGTTTTTTCTCTCTCTCTCTCTGCAATGTGCCGCACGAGACAATTGTCCGCGCCCGTCAGTACACAGGGTGTCCCAGCTAAATTTAGCCAGAGTTTAAGATATGTGAATGCCACGTAGCTGGACGGAACCAAGGTAATGTTGTTTGCCGTCACTTGGAGATACTCAAATTCATTCCGCCTAATTATATAATTAGTATTAATTAATCAATTTCTCAAATATTATAATTAGATGAAGTGTCAATGAGAACATTGTAGAGCAACATGAAAATCTCCCGATACAGCTTTCTGTTCAATACGTGCTGCATAAGTGTTTTTCCGAGCGTGAAAGAGGACCTCGAAGACACGCAAAGTGACTCGTCCACTTGTCGAAACGTTTGGCCCCCGCCTATACTTCGTTCTCGTTTTGCTCATCGTCTTGAATTTCCATCTCCTGCTTTCCCGCTGTTTTCTCCACATATTACCCGCGTGATTTAAAATTCCCTTTTGCTTCCGCCCCCTCCAAGTGGTGCATACGCACCAACAGTTCTACACTATGGTATTTTTAGTATGAATAATGGCTAGTTACCAGTGGCGTAGCCAGAAACTTCGTTCGGGGGAGGGGGGGGGGGGCGCTCACGTTGCAGCTTGGCCTCCTCCTTAAAAATACGGCTTTTGCAGAACCCTTGTGCACCACGTAACTAATTCATGTGAGATACAAATTGACAAACCGAATTTGTCCGCTATGACTTATAATAGATGCCGTTTGAAGAACCGTGATATCGGTTTTTGATGAAGAGCTTTTAGTTTGTAAACGTCGTGCTTCTATTTTTTTCGCACTTTCAAATCTTTCAAAATATTTTAAACAAAACTCAGGCCCTAAATCGAACTTCCGCTTCCAACAGATACTAGAAGTTAACTTTCTTAAATTCAACAAATTCCATTAAAAGTGATCCAGGGGTTATCCCAGAAAAGCGTTTCTGCGTTTTACATTTATTTAAATAGGCCACCTCGGAGTTGGGCCCGAGCTAAAGCTTCCTCTTAAACAATTTGTCAAGAGATCAAATACATGAATAATAATTGCATTGCCATTGCCAAAGATGCTGCAAACGAATTCTTGAACGCTACGC
The DNA here is from genome assembly GCF_023375885.2 of Dermacentor andersoni. NCBI lineage: Eukaryota > Metazoa > Arthropoda > Arachnida > Ixodida > Ixodidae > Dermacentor > Dermacentor andersoni. The sequence continues at coordinate 325,156,314 of NC_092814.1, forward strand.
ACTGTCAAAACAAGTAATATATGTATTTTTTAATAAAAAAATATACTCGTATGTGCCAGAAATTGTGCTCAAAATAACTGATATCAATGCTTCCATGTTTTTGTCTATTTAATAAGTAAAGAAAATATCACACGATCCTTAGAACTATATCAGTTCGAAACCAGCAAAGCAGTGCATGCCACTGATATGAAAAATGTAAAGGCCATGAAATGAACAAGTTGAGGACAAATATGTTAATTAAACTTTGTCATTCAACAACCCTGTTTACATTTTTGTACATATGCAACGGCCAGTGAAAAATCTCAATGACGCTGTCACTTATTCCAATGTATTACGCAGGAGCAGCTGTCACCGGTCGTGTATCATGAGTAATTGCACCGAAATTACTGTCCCAACAGAGAGCACCTATATAAAGCCGTTCTACAAAATATACGAGGGCGAGTCAAATGAAAGTGAGCCAATGCAAATATATGACAAACGGGGTACTTAATTTAAAGGTAGTCTCCATGAGCATTTAGACATTTATCCCATTGACTAACGAGTCGGGTGATCCCCGTCTCATAAAACACCTTAGGTTGCTACTTCAACGATTCTGCAACTGACTCTTTCACGTCATCGTCCGACGCGAATCTCTTTCCCTTTAGCTGTTTTTTCATGTGCCCCAAAATCTGGAAGTCGCAAGGCGACAGGTCTTAGCTGTATGTCGGATGTTGCAGCGTTTCCCACTTGAACTTTGCCAGTTTTGAATTAACCACATCAGCGACGTGGGGACGGGCATTGTGAAAAATTAAAAATTAAATTATGGGGTTTTACGTGTCAAAACCACTTTCTGATTATGAGGCACGCCGTAGTGGAGGACTCCGGAAATTTCGACCACCTGGGGTTCTTTAACGTGCACCTAAATCTAAGTACACGGGTGTTTTCGCATTTCGCCCCCATCGAAATGCGGCCGCCGTGGCCGGGATTCGATTCCGCGACCTCGTGCTCAGCAGCCCAACACCATAGCCAGGTCATGTAACAAGATGACCCCATTCGTCAATTTTCCACGTCGTTTGTTCTTGATTGCGACACGCAGCCGATCCGGCGTTTCACAATATCGGAAACGATTGACAGTCTCTACGGCTTTAGAAAATTCTGTCAGTAATGGCCCCTGACGGTCGAAAAAAAAAATAGTAAACACCTTTCCGGCGGAAATGACGGCCTTTGCTTTCTGTGGGGGCGGTGAATTCGAATGTTTCCATTGTAAGCTTTGCCGTCGTGTTTCAGGCACGTAGCAGTGGCACCATGGTTCGTCCCCGATCACAATTGCAGACAAGAAGTCGTCACCCTCATTGTGATACCGGATCAGATCAGTCAAGGCAGAGCAGAACCTTCTTCTGGCGGTGGTTCAAAATCTTGGGCATCCATTGCGCACACAAGAGCCGATGATCGAGATGTTCATGAATTATGGTGTGAACCGAACCGCGACTGATGTTCACACGCTCTGCCAGTTCATCGATGTTTATCCTTCGTTCTTGACCCATCAGCTCATCAACTTTTGCACTTGTGTTGGGGGTGATTGCACGATGGCTTTGGCCCGGTCTTGGTTCATCTTTGCAACTTTCACGTCCTTTTTCAACTGTTTGCTCCAATGCTTCACAGTGGCCAATGAAATGCAATGTTCAACGTATACGGCAGACATACAGCGAATAATTTCCTTTTGGGAAACACCTTCAGCTGTCAAAACATTCACGGCACCCCGCTGCTCAACTTCTGAAGTGTCCATTACGTCACGCAACCATGTTCAATCCAATGTATGAGAGCATTAAGGAACATTTACCCTCACATCTGCGTGTCACTTTTGTAAATGAAGGATGCCTGTGTACTACGCGCACGCCTCGCAGATGATGAACCGAACCATTATTGCGCGGGGTGGGTAGGCTCACTTTCATTTAACTCGCCCTCGTTCATTAGAAATGCGAAGATACAATGGAATATACAAATGCTTGATAAAGGGCCAAAAAGTGTCACTGGAAAGAAAGTTCACTGCACGTATACACAAAACCTCGCAACAAGATATTTAAATATACGTATAAGTCTCCAATAAATCTACGTATCTAAGAAAAAGTCACTGTATATAATGCGTCAAACAAGGCAAATAAACATGTAGCGCAATCACAGATTCACAGAATCCTAATCCCGCCCCCATTCCATCCACTCCATCCGATGTATCGCGTGCGACGGAAGGCGGCGCGCTTGCTCCCCGCTTTTCTCCTTTGCGCACGCAAGACTGAGCCACCATCGTCGGCTCACCCATTCCACCCCCACCCCCCCTACTCTTTCACTCGCACATACAGCATGCGGCGCGCGGTCACGACGTTATTGCCCTGAGACTTCATACGAAACATGAGGGCGACGGCGACAGCAGGAATGCGCCTGGAGTGTAATCCAGGCGCATTGTGTAACACGGTGTAATCCGTCAAGTCTTCACAGTGATGGCGGTGAGCGACCATTCTTTTTTTTTTTTCTTTTTCTCGTCTGCTAGCCAGAAAGCGTCCAAAACTCTGCCAGGCGAAAATTCACTCGGCCAGAGAAAACCACACGCGCACCGAAGTACGCCGCGCGGTGGTTTCGGGGCCACACAAGAAAAACCAGAGCCAGAGCCAGCCAGAGCATGCGCTCTGGTTGGCTCTGGCAGCCCGCGGGTAGGGTAGCGAGAATAAAAAAAAATAAGAGGCTCAATGTGTCCTCACGAATAGAAGTCAAAGTAGAAAAAATAAATAAGAACGTAGTTACCCTGGTTGGCTTTAGTGTCTTGACATGGATGCTTTGGCGTAGGTGAAAAAAAAATGTTGATATTCTTTTATGCGACATGACGGCACAAATGAACCACCACAACGCTTCGCATCATCGTATCTCGCTGCTTGTTTTGTCAACTTGTCTGATAGTGTGTTGATTTGGCTTGTCTCGTTGTATGTTCCAATCTAAGACTTTAGAAAAGTCAATGCACCTTTCGCGTCAAACGTTTATAACAACATTAAGCCCACAAAGTTCCAGAATCAAAAATCTAAAGCACGACTTTGGGAATATCAATGCACTTTTCGCATCAAAAGTTTATTAGAACTTTATAGCCATAAAGTGTCAGAATTGAAATCCAAGCGCTCCCGATTCCGCGGCCTCAGCGAGATGCCGCGACGAGCCCGCCCTCCACGCCTTTGGAACTTTGTGCTCGGATGGAGCTCCTTGCGTTACGATATGCGACTCCCGGTGCATGGGCGCTGCTGTGAAATCCAGCCTGATTTCGCAATGTTCGCGCCAAAGTGTTTTTTCGAGCGTGAAAAGGACATTCTAGACAAAATCGAGCATGATTTCCGGCGCCGGGGGTTGTTTTGACCGGCGGCGCATGGACAGCACGAAAAAATTTCGGGGGGGGGGGGGGGGGGGGGGCTGAAGCCCCATTACACCTCCCCCCCTGGCTACGCCCCTGCTAGTTACACAATAAGGTCATTCGACGCTAATACATATTGCGCTTTTTTGTTTCGTTTTTTTTTTTTCGTCATAGATATTGTGAGAACATGTAGTTTGAACAGATTGAATTCGTTTCGTGACTGACCAGATCTGTCGACACCCTTATTGCAGGGCTTCTGTAGCAGCCTTAGCCCACCTAAACTTAGGAGAGGGAGCGTCGCTGTTTATGCCGCTCTCTAGCGATTTAAATCAACTAAACTTCTGCAATTGTTGGATGTACTAGTTTCTATTTAACGTACGTGGTTGTGATCAAATATGCGTGGAGATGCATCGGTCTCTAAACAAAGTGCACCATTTGTCGACCCCGAAACATTTTCATTCAAAATCCGAATATAGACTCTGAAATTCGCTGCAACGATACCCAGTTGAGGCTTCTAGACAATTAGCTTTACAACTGCATCTGCGCGACCTTTTCTTTGAGATTTTGGCCTCATTTGAACGTACCCATCGTCAAACTCCGCCACATTGTCGAATTCTATAATGGCGGCATTTTGAGCCAATCAGAGAGGCCGTAGCAGCACTCTGGGCCAATCAGAGCTGAAATGATGACGATTGCGCCAAAATCCAGAATATAAACATGACATTTTCTAGGTTTAGCGTCTGCTAGCGGAATTGGTCGCCAGCGGATTAACGACGCAGCCTTTTTAGCGCGCAATGATTCCCGATGTTCCGGCAGAATCGAATCTTGCACCGAGTTCACACTTGTGGCTCATAATCGCAATCCTCCTCACTCGCGGAAAAGCGCGCGGAGGCCCGTGGAAATGGGTAGGGATGGGGATGCATTTTATGTGAAAAGTGTGGCCAAAGGTATAGTACACTGTACCAAAGGTGAGCTACTGGGTTAACTACCGTCGCCATTTTGAGGCGTTACACGATACGCGTAGTTTTCTTGAACTAAAGGCGGCACCTAGTTTATACTAAGTGGAAGTAGGGTTGTGGGATACGAGCAGGGCAAAGCTTAAAGAGTGGGTTAATTACGGTCTGTGCAGTAAGCTCCTACGCGTTGCACGTTTTAGAAACCGCGCAGAATGTTCGCCCGTTGTTCTAAGAAAGCTGTAACTGGCACCAAGATCAAACGCTAAGGGAGGAGCGGAGACGGGGGGCTTGTTAAGCTTATTGTCCCAGGGTAGTTGTGGCATTATCCAAGCTCGTTATTAAGCATGTTTTCCAAGTGCCATAGAAGAACTAAGTGACACAAGAGTTTAAATTTGTCGGTAATGGGAGTTCTCTTATGGGTCATATGCGAGCAAAGCTTTAACGTGCGTGGTTTAATTACAGACAATTAAAATTCTTAATATGACTGCTCGCAACGGCTTCGTCGAAAATTCGGCTAAAGGGAAGAAGAGTGCGACAGACTAGCACATTCTTGGGGAAAAACACTCTCACTGTCCGGCACGCACAGATACCTAAAGAAAGTTTGTTTTTTTTCTTCTCGAGGTAAATGCATATTCGCAACATCTAATTGCAGTTCGTGTTCCTCTGGTCTGGCCAAACAACACAGCTGCACAAATCGAGCTTGTGTAGTATCTATGGATTTAGGTTATTCGTAAAGCTAACTCTTAAAACCACCAACACCCACCTGCAATGAAATACACCAGTGTTTCTTATTCTGCAACTATGTTTTCCGGCGGTTTGCATCATAGCTGCACGCCATGATATGGAGACCTCAATCGCGATCAAAACAAGTTAGGCAATAAGTAGTAGGCTGTCACGTCATTCGTGCAGGATCGGCGACCCCAAACCGAGTGTCTTGAAACACGGTTTGAAGCGCGGTGCTGACGGGATGTTAAAGGAAGGGTTTTAGAATAAGCTGCTGGTAGATTTTACGAGACTGGGCTAGATGGTTCTCGAGAGAGGATTTATTTACACAAACTATACAACGTATAAAATTTTATGTAGCTGACACACCACAAACACGACAGATCACCAGACCACAGCCTACAGTCCAACTCCAGTTCTGATAGCACTAATGAAACTTAACACAGAACTTCTTGTTGGGCAAGTTGGTATCGATTAATTATAACTATTCTAAAGCACTCTAGAACAACACATAGCACACAAGAGAGGACAAAGTGCCTTTTTAATTTTTTTTTTAACTCACAACTGCTTTATTTTTACAGAAGACACGTACATATATACGTTCAGTCAGCGCCTCTCTTGTGCGCTGTGTTCTTTGGCGCCTTAAAATAGTTATAATGAATGGACACTAATGAAACGTTCGCGACACATTTTTGCACAACATATATAACAGTAGCCGTGCGTTGTGTCGTAGCCATATAACAAGCCCTGGCTCGCAATGCTCACACCGTACGATCCAACTCCGGCGCTTGCATGGGCCAGCTTCATCATCAAGCGCGCGTACAAGCTAAACATAGACGGCGGAGCTATTATCACACAATGTCCGGGACGTCTACTATTCGTTTGGAGATGACATACAGTCCGAGGCGATCGATCTCTGCCGTAAATGGCGTATTTGTATAACATGATCACGTGGAATGCACATTCCCCGTAGATCTGCTTCATGCTGCACGTGCTCAATCATAAAACGCGATAACTAGAAAGTGGCGATCCTATAGGGGGGTATGCACATGACGTCATCCGCAAGGAGCGCTAACGGCGTCAGCCATAACTTCGCTCGCGAGTTCATGCTGCCTACGCGAGCAGGCCTGCGTCACCAAGCAGTTACCAATGCGCACGAACCGCCCAACTTCCTTTTCGAAGTGCTTTTTCTCACTTGGCTATCGAGTGGTACGTCCAACGATGCGCTTAAGAGCGTGCGTGCGTAGATTGAGTGAACCAGAAAAATCACGCTATAAAAACAAAGTGTGCTTGTGGGATTGTGTCGACCCACTCGAACTCAAAGATGATGAGCTTGGGCGCGATGTCGGGCTACTGCCTGGCGTGGATCTTGCAGAAATCAATTACCTTGTGAATGCTACGAGCTTCGTGATCGGCGTGCAATTGAAAGCCTACAAATCAATGGAAGGCCACAATTATCTGACGATGCGGCTGGGTGCGGCAGCTACGCGTCAAAGTGCTCGCGTAACATGATAGCCTCCATTCAACACAGGCGCTGTCCTCGTCTTTTACGCTGTGCAGACACGTCGATATTGAATCACCAACTCACCCAAGCTTCCTCTTTATCAATGCGATTTCACAGCCTTCGTAATTTTTCTGTTCCGTCAATTGTGCTGGTGTTGCCACAACATATTTTTTTTTTGCCCTCCCAGGTTCGTCAGTCACAATCATTCAATGAAAAGCCACTCACACCATGACTTCTCGTAAAAGAAGAGGGCGAGGTGCTCGACTGCACACTGCACCTGCAAGGCAGGCCTTGCAGAGTCATGCTCGCACATAGCGGCCGTGATCTTTTACACTGAGGCTGTAGTGAAGAAGATAGTAACCAGGTATCGAGAAGGGTCCTTTCTGGGCAACACTCCTATCGCCGGGCTTTAATTATGCGGTTGCTGCAGCCAAACACAGCACAGTTCACCATGACACTGAAGCTCAGTGAACGCACGGCCACGGCGCGTAGTCTTTCCGGATATGCAAACACTGTACGTAGAACTCTGTTCAATAAACAATTAACAGCACTTCGCACGAAACACTGAAACGTCTGTGCTTATGTCAGCTACTGGCTAAGGTGGTGTCACGGCTGCCATCTTGCGTGTAGTTCCGATTTTTCCGACGCTCTGCGACAGTAAACATGGCGCGGCTAAAGTCCCTAGATATCTTTAAAATCTAGGGACTTCAGGCGCGGCTGCCCCGGCGACGCTGTCGCCGCCTCGCGGATTGAGCTCGGTGCATACCTTTTATACTAAATACAACAGCTAGAACCAACTACACGGATCTAAACCTGCTTCATGGCACTGCCTAAGACGAAGACGCCGCCATTTTGGCTGTCTCACCGCCGTCGCGGCCGCTGGGCACGCCAGAAGCAAGTGTCATCTTCACAATGCGGCCAAATATCACGTGACCGTTCTTCTTGGCGGCTTCTTGGGCGTCAGCAAGACTAGCGAACGACAGCACCGTTTTCCCCGACAGTGCGCCGTCGGCGCGTCGGACGCGAACCACCATGGTCGGCTTCAAAGGCCAAAGAAAGTTGCTGATCTGAGCGACGCTAAAGGGAAGGCCTTCGGCGACCACTTTGTGTTGTCCCTCCGATGACTGCAGGACTTCTTCCAAGTTGTGCTCCTTCACCACCTCGCCCGGGATCAACCGTTCGCCGGACGCTTTGGCCTTTTCTCTCCTGGTAGTCGACGACCTGAGAGCACGCATTCGTGAACTCATGTTGTCCGCATACAAAGATAAGCTCAGGAGATCTCCCTTGAGTAGCCTGTCAGCGTAATCTTCCGAGACGAGCCGCAGCTCTAGCTTCCTCCCTTTCAGCGTTTTGCCGGTCATAGCCAGAGCTCTTTGGGCATCTTCCGTGGTCGCGAACCGGACGAACGCTGATCTCTGAGCCTTGTTTGAGTGGAATCGTTCACGCTCTATTCGCGTCACATTGCAATGGGACAAGAACCGTTTAAGTTGCTCCTCCGTTGCGTCCGATGCAAGGTTGCGGACATGCACGACACGACTGGAAACTATGTCCTTAAGAGCGCTTGGCGCGGGTGGTCTTGTCATTACATAACGCCGGATGTCGTCCGCTTCCGCCCGGATGACCTTAATGCCTCGACTCGATAGCTGGGCGCTGCCCCACGCATAGTTCACGGCCCTCTCTTGGTCCTCTTTTGATGTCACCTGAACGAACGCGCTGCCGGATGGTAGGTTGTCGCTGGTCAACAAGAGGACGCCCTGGGCGCCCTTAAACACCTTGATGCCTGCTCTCTTTAAGCGCTTGACAACTAACGCTGGCGTAACATCTCTAGGGAGGCCATTAACCCTTAGCAGGAATCTTTCAGTGTCCTCATCGCTATCGCTCTCGCTGGAGCCACTATCACTGTCGCTATCACTGCTGCTACTGTCGTTTCTTGAAAATGAAGCGCCTCTTGGTGAGCAGGCGGCAGACTCTTCGGTTAGTTGCCCTGCTTCCTTGCCCTCTTGCAGGTCTTCTCCAGGCTTCTTACTGCTGCTGTGGAGAAAAAGAAATGTAAGAAGACAAAATGCAGCAGCCGTAGAACCAAGCCAATCAGTGATCATCAAAAAGCCTGGGGCCGCGTCTCGTAGAGATTTATTTCTTCCAATTCTATTCATTTCGTATCATCCACCGCTGCGACTGCCCGATCATGGCAATAACAGAGGTACAGCTTCATGTGAGCAAATGCCTGACAAGTGGCAAAAAAGAATGAAAAATGGTCAGAGTAGTTCTAAAACGCGGCCCCTGGCAACATCCTATAAGTGTCGACACTAAAAGTAAGAAAGGCAAAGCAAAATATTTGCTCTTAGAAGTGGACAGGGGTATTGAGCCACCGTCGGTCATCAACAGGACACACTGCTCCTTTCATAAGCAAAATTAGTCTAGATTATGTAAAATGTAAAATACCACCAGAGCCAAACTGCAGTCCCTTTCTCAGGCGTTCTGCCCCACTGGGTATCAAAATCATTCCTTAACAGTCCACTGCATTGTTTTCCCCTCAAGTATTACACGGGGACATGGTTCACTGCCAGTGCTTTCATTGTTCACTCATAGAATTCATGTAGAATCACCTGCAGACAGAGAATAGCTTCCATCATTTAGTTTGTGAATAAACATAGTGTTCCTCATGCTTGGGTATTTCAACACCAGTCTGCAACTGGGCTATAGATTATTGGTGCTAAGGCCATTGTTGTGTCAACAAAACCAATTTGTGTACTCTGTTGAAGACAATGAGAGGCTGCATTACTCGCCAAACAAGCACCATTTTATATAAGAAAGGGTACACAGCAATACCATTATTGTTTGGATACTTTGTTCCAAGCAAAAGAACAGCTATGAGGTTAAATAAGATGATTCAATGTCGCTAATATAAAGTGTTGCAATGCCAAATCACTTTTTTCCCTTGGCCCATTATTAGGTCTCTCAACATGCTGCAAAATACAAATCCAGGCAGAGAGAATCAATTGCACAGGCTATGTAGCATATTTACGCACTTTCAGTGCTTGCTTAGGAATGCCTGAAAAGGTCTGGCTTTCTCATAACATACAAAAACTATAGTGTTCTGGAGTTTTCCACTGTTACACAGTCTAAGAATGAGCACATGAACATATTTCCACAATGCATTACCAATAATTCATGAACTTGTCATTTTTATGGCCTACTTATTAAGATCACAGCCAGTGGCCACCCTCGATATGGTCATCAGTTACTCTTTTATCATTCTTGTTCGTTTATAGAATTCTCATCAGAATGGACACACAGAGGAAATTCAAATATGAACATGATGTAACCAGCGTGATGAAACAAAGATGAAAGTCACACAAACATGTAGCCTCTGTCCTCATATCACTGTACTCCCCATAACATGTATCTGAAAGAAAAACTAGCCCAGTATTCTACTTTATTTAAATGTGAAGCTATAAATGAAAAATTCAAAATTCTACACAAAATACAATACCCTCAGCAGGTCTTTTGACACCAATAAGAGTTGATCCCCTTCACGCACAGTGTCTACACATGTAACTTTTTTGTTTGTTCTTGGCAGTGGCGGCAAGTTAAAGAGTGTCAACATGCAGTGGAATGCAGGTAGCACTCAGTTGAAATCGATGCCTTGTCCCATCAGTGGGAAGAATATTAAAAAATACTAGTATATATTAAGAGAGACAAAAATATGCTTGACAAGAAGTGGCTCTCGATTAGGCATCCTTCCTGCATCAGGATGCTCTTCGCTTATTAATAATTTGCTTACATCTGCTTTCTTTAAGATTTTAATTTTAATGAAACGACAGAGTACTTCTGGCAGTGCCATATCCAGAATAACTGCTTGTAATCATGATTAGCCAGAAAGGCTAAGAGCTTTTATGAGTTATCATTTTGTTGCTGTGTGCACCGTGCTTCTATGCAAATATTTAACTCAAATAAGAACTCATGAGCAGTTGATAAAATTATGACTGACTGAAGGCATTAAGATGGTTTTAAACATTGTTAGTGCTTGAAATGGAGATCAGAACATTCGGAAGATGGCCCCAATCAATAATTGCATTGGACAGGTACAATGTATGGAACTTGCAAGTCATAAGGAAATGCCTGACCTCATGAATATAATATAGTATCAGGGACATGCATTCTTGGCTAAATAAAGGCAACAAAACAGGGTTTTTTTCCATTAATCATAGGTGTGGAGAAGAAATAGATATTGTGCCTTGTGGCAACATGAAGGAGTAGATAGGTGTGAAAACAATTTCACATAAATTTTCTGGAAGCACATGAACATTCACTTGAAAATTGAACACATAAGAAGGTCTCACAAGACTAAAAACAGAGAAGTAACCTTGCCTTGCATTTTCATGTGTATGTCATGAAATCCAGAAAGTGTGGTCACCCACAAATCTTAAGTCTGCTGCAGTTCATGTCACACAGTGCATGGCAAACACATGACATCAGACACTTATCTCACATTGTGTTGTATGCTACGACAGCAGACATGCTCCACTGAATGCTGAAAACACGGTGTCTAATTAAGCCTTCATTCCCAGCTTTGAAAATGATGCCAGCACATGAATGTTCACATATTTATGATTTACTTCCCGTCCTTGTCATGACCGCTCATAACCCTCCTGTCCCCCCCCTTTCCTTAGTCAGTGCAAGGTAGCAGACTGGAGGAGTTTACTTCTGGCCAATGTGCCTTTTATGGAACAAATTTTCTCTCTCCCATTCCAAATGAATGAGAGAAAGGCAGTTACCCTGGCATGGCGTTTTGCTGAATTCAACTCAAGCTCAGCAAATCTAAAACAGAATGGTACCACCTACTCGCCATTGAAATTTGGTGCAAATGCACAGAAACCAAAGAATGCTGTCCGAGAGCTTCTTGCACTGACCCAGCTTTAGCGATGGAGCAATCAGCTAATTGAGAAATGGCTTGAGATGCCGCTTCTCAAGCAAACAAGCTGCAGGTTTCACTTATAAACCTGGGAAAGTATAACACAGCCTTCTTTTTTTTTTTTAATTTGAAATGGGGGCAAGGAGAATAACCCTCACAGAGAAGAAAGGATGCAGATGTTCAAAATGCGGGCACCAACAAGAGTAGAATTATATCAAATCGCACATTAATACAGTTTACTGAGCCAGCACTTGCCCTGCAAACTTTTCCTGCAGGGAGTAAGCGGCACTCGGTAGTGAGCTACACATTACTTTTGCCACACCTATGATGAAGCTTTAGGTCGGGGCCAACTCCAATTTCCATATTCAAATACATGTCAAATGCAGAAATACTTTTACGAGAAAACCACTGCACTGATTTGAATGAAATCTGTTGCATCTACGAGATAAACTTAAATTGTAGTAGCTCTAGGAAGCAAAATTTTGATTTAAGACTGGCCAAAACAGCTTTTAGGAAACAGAAGCACTAAGCTTACAAAGCTTTGACTCTGCGTTAGAAACAGATGTTGCAGTTCTGTAAACTGCACCTGTTGGAGCACCTCAAAGTGGACTAATTTGACATATGAATGTGCAATTACAGCAACGTTATACAGCTTATGTGCAATAACAGCAATGTTTATCAGGGTTTTATGTTTATGTTAGGGTTTATAAATCCTACTCACAAATAACTTTTCGATTTGACAACAGCGTACATACATCAATCTTGTCTGTTTTCGATCTACAATTAAGTGCAGTTTACAGAATTACGATATCGTTTTTTTATTGCCGAGTTAGAGTTGTAAACTTGATACTTGAGGGCTTTTCTTTTGAGTTTGCAATTCAAATTAATTTTCTAAAGAATTGATATTGTAAATTGAAAATCTACTTCCTAGAGTTGCTATATTTCCACTTCCTTTAAATGAAACAAGCATATCTTAATCGGTGCAGTGGTTGCCAAGAAAAACACTTTCTTCTTGTACTAAGATGGGAATACCCGAGCTAAAGCTTCCTCTTATGCCCTACATGACTGGTTTAATAACTAGTAAATTGCATTTCTGATGAAAATGCAGTTATATTGGAGCTTTGGCTTCATGGTTAATTAATGACAAGCATCTATTTACTACTTTACGCTGCACAGCCATAGTGAATATAGCAAGCACCCCTTGCTGCACCCCAGTGCAGCTACAGTTAATTTCAATACAGGATAACCTTCCTTGAACTTTTTTTTTCTATTTATGTGTTATGAAAAGAAAAAAAAATAGCAAGTAAAAGCACCAAAATACTCAGTGACATGAACAAACAGTTGCATTGTTTCTGAAACTGTACTACGAAAATACATATATCTCCTATGTTTTTCATTGTAGAAGGCTACCTTCCAAATGTTCAGCAAAAGATTTCCACATACAGCACTTCACTAGCCACTGTTTTAGGCATTCTAAGCTGTGAAATGGCATTCCACCTAATCCACCTTTACACATAACCTGGTTAGAGTGCACCCATACCCACTTGAGTATAATATGTACCGTATTATACTAATAATAATATTAGTAGTATTAAGTGTTAGTATAATAAAATGCTGCACAAGTCAAGTCTATAAAACTATTTTATTCATATTTATACACAAACAAAAGTATGTGAACTATTTCATTCAAATGACTAGTACTTGTATATAAAACTATTTTTGAACACAGTCAGGTGTGCAGTTATGTGCTGTTCTGGCCGGAGTATGAATGCTTTTACATACAAGTTCTACCTTAAGATTGAAATCATGCACTACAGTTATGTCCTGTCAGTCCTCAACAGCATTCGAGACCCGCAGTTCAGTCCCCCACAAAGCCACTCTCCTCACTCCCTTCACACAGGGGAACAAAACAACACATGCTGCAACTGAATCTCTCAATGTTTATATTAGCAATAGCAATTATTGGCAGCCATGATTTAAGCAATGACATTTAATGTATTTCAAGTGTACAAAGTCATCCACTCTTAGGAGGTGCAGGCACTGATAGAAACTTCAAATTAAAATGGAGGCACACAATCTTTCAGCAATAGTTATCTGCTGTAAGCATCAACAACGCTACTCTTTCTTTTCTTCAAAGAGTTGGTATGCTGAAGTTAGACTCTACTAAATACAGTTAAACCTCGATATAACAAAAACACACATACTATAACAAAGTAAATATAGAATTTTTCTCAACAATATCAGCGTGTAACAAACTTGTTCGCAACAAATACTGAATGTAATGAAGGTATTTTTGTGTCACACTATAACGAAGTTTGACTGTGCTCCTAAAGAGAGGATGGCCCTGTACAACCAAGCAGTTTCCTTGCACTACACATGCACTGCCTTTGAATTGCACATTCCAAGTTCTCCGAACCAGCTTGTATGCTCCTGCCAAAAAGTGCGAGGTCCTCAAGTGAGCCACACATGTTTCCTGGTCACAAAGCAAAGCAATGATCCACAGCCTGACACCATTCCATTCAGTTAAGTTGATAAACAATGGTCTCACAATGGCATAACTCGAACAATGGCTGCCATGAGCAACCTTAAAGCTGAATGGGATGATCTTTCCGTAATTGACAACAAACTGAGGCTGAAAATAATGTACCTTGATTTAAAATTAGACACAAAGGTGCTTAATTGACAACCTCTGCACACACACCAAAATCTTTTCTGTCAATGTTTGTTTGATCCTACCGCACTGCAAAAAGAGCATTATAAAGCTGAAAGTGCTGCTTAGGAACACTGAGGTTGCCATAGAAATAAACATTTGTGTGTGCAAACACATTTTCCCAGCATTTCACCGAGAGGTAGTAGTGCTACAGCACTTGGTTCTGGACAATATTAGTGTTTTTGCACAAACAATGAAACTTACAAGCCAGACTAATCTGGCAATAATTAACATATGAGAAATATGAGAACATCACAGTAACAAATCTCTGCAACTAAGTAATTGAAATACTGGCACATTTATCAAGTTGCCAATCTAGTTATTTAATGACAACTACATTTATAACAGCAAACTTACAAAACATTTTTTTTTTTTTTCACTGCAGTCAATTCTCCCATCAGGCAGAAATACGGATGTTTGATTTGATGCCAGTGAGCATGACAAACACACAACGAAAATGAAACACTTTTGCAAAGCTGGGCACCCTGAAATGAACATTCACAAGTACAAGTTTGGAGACCATGGCATCAGTAAAAATTTTATTCCTCCTAGCACAATTGTGTAACATGGAACTGTTTGAATGAACTGTGCTGACTGAACAGGCGCACACGGGCTGTACCACTTAATTTCAGCCCACATGCAAAGAAAATAAAAATTTCACGGCATCTATGGTCTCAAACTTTTGCTCACAAGTGTACCCCCTGATGCAATAAATGCTAGCTGTTTATTGGTGGTTATGGCTAGCTGGCCTTTGCTTTCTTTCGTTCTTTTATTTTTTGCTATCCAGCGTATACAAAAGTAATTGCTGCGGCATCCTACAAATAAAGGAGCCCTGCGACACCTTGTGATCAGAAGTTAGAACACACTAGAGTGAGGCCAATGCTTATCAATGAACATATATTCCCTCATAACTTTTAAAAAGGACCTAGTAATAACGGAGATATAGACAACACAATGTTTATATTTCCCATTCCACTTCAACACATTTCGTCTCAGCTGATGCCAATATCAATGCCCTGCCTATTTATCCCCGTCTTGCTTATTCCTCTTTCCCCTATGCGTTTATGGCAACCTTTTAAGGTTGGCATGACAGAGGTGCCAGAGAGCAATTAGGTGCCAGAGGTGCCAGAGGTGCCAGAGAGCAATTAACCACTGCTTCGCAGTTTGCTGGATGACGAGGTGCGCATGTGTGTGCAAGCTTTCACTCGTAACTTTCGACACCTTAGCTTGTTAACTTGCCCGCAGTTACCTGACGGAATTGATTTTCTTGCATAGTTAGCGTCACCATTTAACATGTTTGTCATATTTTACTGTTCTATATGCCACATAATAGCCAATCAAGAAGGTGGTAGTTTTGGTTCCACTTT
This sequence comes from Dermacentor andersoni, assembly GCF_023375885.2. Lineage (NCBI taxonomy): Eukaryota > Metazoa > Arthropoda > Arachnida > Ixodida > Ixodidae > Dermacentor > Dermacentor andersoni. The sequence continues at coordinate 325,171,856 of NC_092814.1, forward strand.
CGTTAAACTGAAGTTCACAAAAAGAAGTGTTTCGCTTAGCCAAAGTTTGGTAAACATTTTTTCTATGGGGGCCAGCCAAAGTTAATACTTTCGTTGCATTTATCCGGCATTTCCGGTCAAGAGAGTTTGTTTTATCCGGAGTCTACTGTATTAGCTTAAGAAGAAAGTTGCAAACCTGAACAAAGTTATCTCCTGAACCTACATCATTTTGCAAAGTTTTTATGACCGCGTGTCACTGAAGTTGAGAAAATTAAGATCTTATTAATATAACATAAGCCAGTGGCAAGAAAAGTTTGAAATGGAGACAAGCTAAGAAGGTATAGAACACAGCTGGCCTGACATCTGTTCCAAAGCAGAAGTGTGGCAGTAGACCTAACATCTGATTCCACAATAAGAGACAGCCGAAATCAATGATAGACGGCACAAGCAATGAATACCCTGATGCATGTCTTTGTCAAGAGAATTTTACAAAATGGGCTAGTTTTCACTGACCACCTCAGTTTCACCGATTAAACTGTGTTGTCATGACTAATGGAAGCTAAATATTTCAAGAAGCTTTTTATCCCTATTAGCTGACTAGTCTCATTTTTGGCGTGATAATTATTCCTGAAAGTACCATCCATATGGCAAAAAATGGAAATGAAGAAAATGGGATTCACCAAGCAGCCATGACGGTTTATAAAAATCTGCAAAAAGAAAGCACTCCGGCCCTGGCAGTGGAGAACAATAGTTTCATTTCTACACTCGGCAACCAAGTACTTCAGTTATTGGCCCACCCCAATAAGCCTTACATGTACATTGTAGCTAGCATCCCACCTTATACTAATAAGAAGGGAAATGGCAGATACTGATGGAGTGCTTTATAAAGCTTTTCTATACACGTAATGACTGTTCACACAATGCTGCTGGCTTACATTTTCGAGCGTGGCTCTGCATGCACTTCAGTTGAAGATACATACTTATATTTATTTTTGGTCTTCCCACTTATCAACAGGCATGCAACGTGTGATAATTGACAACGATGGGTGCGTGCAAGGCATGCCGTTAGGGACATTACATCTGCTAGTTTGACCTGAACAGGACAAGCAAGATTTGTTTGAATGCTACAATGTTCAAAATAAATAAAATGCACAGTGTGCCTTTCTTTAGTTCAAGTAGATTTTTTTTTTATTTTCCCAGAGCACATAGTGCAATTCGGCCTATTCAGGTGTACAGTAAAACCTCGTTAATATGTAGTTGGCGGGGAATGTGGATCAGGTACACGCTAAGTGTTGTACTAATTAACCGACAATGGCAGATGAGCAGCTATAGACTTGCTGGCCAAAAGAGCAAAAGACCGGGGGAGTGGTGACGTTGCTTCTACCCTTTGCTGCCGTCGTTGGGTAAAACAGCACCCTACAGATGGCGGTAGTGGGCCAAGACAGAGCGACAGAGCGGTGCATGGAGGAAAAAACTGAGGAGGGGCCCTGATGCCACTCTTTGTGAAGCTAAGTGATGCCGGAAGTTGGCGTTGTTCTGCCATCATGTTGGGCCAGTTCTCCTCTCTTGTTTACATTTCTCGCGAAACCACGCTGCACTGTGCGCAATCAGGCTGCTCGGATGCGCGTGCTCAACAGCATTCCTAAACCAAAGGATGTAATCGCGATGTCTCATCGCATTACTGTTGCCGAAGTCATGTTGAAAGAAGTTCATAATGAACTTCGCAAATTGGGCCGTGAAGTCAAATCCACTGCTTTTACCGGCTTTTGTGAAAATAAACATGCCTTATCAGCCCTACCAAGTGAACTGTTCTCACCAACTGCAGGTACCAGCCACAGCCCAGTTCTTGCGTGTTTTTAAAAAAGATCCCCTTTATGACTCCCTTCTACTTGCTGTTCTCTGCTTGGACTTCCAGCGGCTCTCAGACGGACTTGCGAGCTAGACGTCTGGCAATATGAAAAAATGTACGCATTCTCAGTGCATTGCAAGAATGCACTGGAGACACGTACGACACACTGACTAATTTGCGATCCATGTACAGTTGATGAGCACAAACACATATTCTTGCTGTGGCTTGAGGAATCGTCATGCTTTATTGAACAAATTTCGGGTGACCGCACGTCACTACTACAGCGCACTGGCGAGGAGGCAGAACGTCAATTCTGACTCCGCGTTTAGATGCACTGACTGCTTGAGGAGCCTTCTTCCCATGGTAAGTGAAGTTTCACGGAACCTAAGTTTTGTGATAGCCGGCGCATGGTGCAGAAGAGCACAAGTGTAGGCCTCTCCTACATGCGACCATCGAACAGCCGTTTGATGTGTTCGCAGGCATAATACGTTCTGTGGAGCCTTGCTCACTCTTGGAGCGCATCCACTAACCTTCACTTCCCTGTGCTTCTCGCGCGCAAAGATAAGATACGCCTGCGGTAGGGCGGATTCGTTCCTTATAGGGCCCCTGAAACGGTTCGGACAAATTTTGTAGATGCGTAGGGTAAAGCTGAAGTTAATCATTCGCACCATAATTTGTATGAAACATCTCATATTAAGAGAGCTACCTCTCCGCCAGCTGCTTGGCAGTTGACCCCAAGCGAGAGCTATCGAAGCAGCGTGCATTGTGAGCATTCTGTCGCAGCGCCGAACGTTTCTGGTATTCTGGTAACCACAGGCAAGCTGGGCGTTTTGACGGAACGGTGGAGGCATAAACTCAAGCTGATGAAAGAACTTTAACGTAGATGCACATGAGCTGCCTGATCGGTCTCCACAGTCCAGCCACCCGTTGGCGCAGAGCTTAACAAGCCAAACAAAGAGCTAATATTGCTCTAAGCAAGTGTAAAACATTTTAAACATTTACAAAAACAAAGTGTTAATTATTACACTCCTGCGAAAAATTTACACCAGCAGCAAAGCAGAATACATTTCGTTACTGCTACTGTGTGTGGTTGAGCTCTGTGCCACCAGGTGGCTGCACCGTGCAGACCATTCACATTTGCGCTTTTGCTCATTCCATGAAACAACACGGTCAAACGGCCAGGCCCTGTCCCCTTGCGCTTGCGTTTACCCTAATACCGGACTTGCGAAATGCTATTGCATTTATAATCTTTCGGTGTAACGTGACGGCTGCAAAAGCGCAAATCCTGGTGCCGATCAAATAGCGGCAGTCCGATGCACTGCAGCCAGTCCGCTCATCTGCTGCCTTATAGAGGGACACGATGTCGCAGCTTGACATATTGCCAGTCGCTACGTTTGCAGTCCACAACGCAACAAAGTCGAATCATAGTGCTCGCGAAAAGACTGAGACTGACTCTGACCGTGGAGCTCTCGTTAAAATGGAGCACGTTGTCACACAAGCAGACGACACTTGCTGTGTGCCGAAAGTGCTTAAGTGTAGTGAGAAATTGCTCTTGAGCATTCTCTTCCTGTTACTTTCTTTATATAGAAACAAATTAACTAACATTCAGACTATTACGAACATCATTTGTTCACCATAAAGGTGGAAAAATTATCGATGACATGCCCTCGGCAGTGAATCGGATAGCTCGCCCTACTGACTTCAATTTGTGATTTACGTCATACGGGTAGGGGCGGCTGAAAATTCCGCCGAGCAGTGTGCTGCGATCGGCAGAGATGTACATTTTTAAAACCGTATAATAAATTACATGCTTTACGCGGAGCACTTAGATGCGTCAATTAATGATCAGAAGGACCTACTCTAACGACTCAGTACATTTGTACAAGATTGTCAAAATCGTTTTAGGGTCCCTTTAATAAGTCAAATCAGCCGCTTCTTTCCCATCTTCCCGGATGAAGCGCCAATTGGCCGGCGCACGGTGCCGAGGGCAGCAAAATGCACATATTCTGCGTAAAGCTTTATCGGCACGTGTATTGTGGTACACTTGTGCCAGGTGTGTATGACCCTTAAATGCGCTCTGCTTAAGAGTTCGTGCCGTTGCGAGCCTTGTGAGAAACAAGCAACAGTTGAACAACATGTGTTTTAATATGCACAAAAGCAAGTCGTTACTGTACATTCATTTCTAATACCAGGATTATGCATTCTTGATTAATGTATGTTCTACGTCCGCAAATGCACCATGTGCTGACAAAACCAGGAATCACTGACCTGCAAGGGGTTCACTGTACAGATTCTAAAACGCATCGGTTTCGGCCTGCGATGGCATGTTAGCACGATTCCGCCGAAGAGGATAAAATTTCCCACAGATATTCCTTCGTCCGTTGCCATTGCCATGGCACGGTACATTGCATAAAGCCTTGCATGCGCGTTCATTTTGCAAGTTTTAGTTCCTTCTGTCCCACCTGGCCACAGCAACACCCGGAAGAGCACGGTCCAGATCACACAACGCAGCAAAGCACGGAGACGAACGTAAACCTGCCCAAGCAACGCCTTTGCAACGGTACGAAGCCTACAGAGCAACACGTGTGAGCGCACACAACCATAACAAAGTCGCCATTGTGGCCCGAGAACATGGCCACTACAGAAAAAAAAAAAAAAAGAAGGAGAAACTATCCTGTCACTTCCTCCACACTTTTCTCCTAGCGCGCAGAGGGGGTAGGACGCTAGGAGAAAAGTGTGGAGTTTTTTTCCTTCCTCCATGGAGCGGTGGATATGCGACTGCAGCTACTTTTTGGTCAAGTGGTGTAGACTGTTCGGGCATCCCGTGACATCACATGGAAGTTGAATTCTCTGCTACTTGCTATCGTGCGAGTTATGCAAGCCAGCAAAACCAGTGCAGCACTACGCGACGACACTACTGAAACATGAAAACGTGGGCAGTGTAGAGTCGAGTGAAAACTAAATCTTTCGACCACCCATGTCGTTGTCAAGGGTAATTTCAATTAGGTATTTTTTTTAAAAGGGAAAAAAGTTATTCTAAAAGTTATTCTAATTCTAATATTCTAATTCTAATAACTTCTAAAAGTTATTCGAATTAAAAGTTATTCTAATTGAGGCATGGTTGTAGGGGCCTCATTCTTCTATTCGTGCTAGACTTATGAGGGTCACAGTTACAAGTTTTGCCAGAAGGTGAGCTTTCCTTGCATAATGAGCACTAGCCATGACTGAGCTGGCAGCAGCTCATTCTTCAATTTTCGCTCAACGAATTCATGCACTGTTGTAGAGATGGCAACTTCTATAGCTGCACTGCGGTTTAAGAATGGCCACAAAGGCTTTGAGGGGGTTCTACAGGAGCTGGGCATCGTTCCAACCCAGGAGTTGATTTGCTCTGAGTGACCAGATACACCGGAGTCTGGAAAACAGACAGCTGAAGCTAAACCTTGTCATCAAGGTGCAGCAAAAAAAGTCTGCCTGGAGGAGGAAACTCACAAGTGTTATAAGTGTGCCACCTACACAGCAGGAGAACTTGAAGTTTGACACTTCTGCAAATATTGGTCCGCATTCTGGCCGTATTTCATGCAGGTTGAGCAGTCCTTAAACCAAAAAGTGTGTTTAGAAGTTTCAACTTAATTTTCCTTTGTTTTCAATCTTACACTATTTTTACTACTTGTGCACAGAAATTCTTGTAATTAATGTGACTCAATATCGGCCAAACCTGTACTCGTACAGACAAGGATATGTAGAGTCAAGTATTCAGGCCTTATCGTAACTTGAAGCAATATTGATTATGCTAACTTTAGGAGACCAATCATGAGCGCTCTCAATACCTACAGCCCAAATTAATGTTTCTTTTTTAAATAGAAACACTAAACGAAAATAAGTTTTAGCTCACTTCCAGTTAGTTGTTCATAAAAAGCAATATATGCTATATTAAAACAATCTCCTATGCCTTGTTGAAAGCCAAAACCTTGCACAAGAGACCATATCCTACTTTGAGGAGTCACAGAAAAATAACAGATTAAAATATTGAAAAACTAAAGAGCTATCCGAAAATCAGTGACTGAACTCTATATTCTGCATATTTTTCATTCAGTTCGCTTTATTATGAAGAAATATGAATCTCTAAGGCACATCTCCCTTTAAAGGGCCCTTCACCAAGCCCCGTTGTAAATTTTAGTTTCAGTTTTTAAACTAGAAGTTCTAAAACACCGTCTAGGGATTGTTTTGCTGAAATAATTTTTTGCAAATTGGTTCATTACTGGAGGAGACAGACGAAATCGAATGCCGTGTTACCATACCTATAGGAGGCAAGTGCAGCTCCCAGCAGAGACTCTCTCCCTCTGCATCGAGCAGCATCCATGACATTCCTTCCACTCCTTCTCCCATACCGAAACTGAAGGACCGCGTTGGGTTCACCTGACTAGCCCCACCTCCATTTTTTTTTCCTCTTCCTTTTTCGCCATGCAGTGCCTTTCCGGTGGCAGCATTGCGTGTTTCGCATTGGACGATTTGCCGAATTAACGTGTCATGATGAGTGACGTTGCTAGGACAGCGTTTCACGTCGCAGCGTTTATGCGTGTTACCTCGACTCTCTGGCTGGGAGCGGCTACTGGGCGTTGCAATTTGTCATGCATGTCTGCCTCTTCTAGAAATCCACCTAAAAGGCTGAAAAGTGCCATCTGTGACAGGCGATGTAAAAGAACAAAAAAAGAAGGCAGTTCAAACTAAATGTAGGTGTTACAGACATGGCTGCCATTTGGGGGCTTTTGAGCATGGCTAAATTAAAAGGTGTGTTGAGCAACTGGGTGACAAATTAACTGAAGCTGACTGCAGTGACCAGCTACTTCACCTTCTTATTGACTCTGCTGTTGCCCTGAATTTAGAATCATAAAGGTATAAGGTATAAGGTACAGTGGCACGACAGTTGCGATCAAAAGCCCTTACATGTTGAGCACTACTCATTCACTAGTAAGATAAGGCACAGCTGAACAAACCAGACCATGGAGATGGTACAGACAAACATGTAGGCCAGCAGATATGACAGTCCGATTTCCACGGCTAAGCACATGAAGTGGAAGGCCTTACAACCTTGCAGACAGCACCTACTCTCTGTGGACAAGCCAGTGTTTCCCGGTCTCTGTGAACCTATTTTCAGGGCCGATGACAGCGACACTCGATGTGCATCCACTTTCACCCGCACACCTAAAATGTGGGTAGAAACAAAAGCAAGCATGCAAAACAGGTTTGTATAAATAAAGTTCTGAGGAAATATGTAAGGCGAGCAAGGTACCATGCAGAACAAAAACTGTCATCCGCTTAACTGACTTAACTGTAGCATAATTATAAAAAGGTAGTCATTTTACTCATCATGAAAAGCAAACTTCGCAGTTAACGAAATCCTGCTATTTGCCACCAAGTTTGCTTTTATGAGGGGGACAAGATACCTGCTACAGCTGCATCATCTCCTTTCACAATATACAGTGTCTACACATTTGTGTACATAATTTGTTTCTGCGAGTTCCATGCAGTGGTGGCAAGGAAAGAAGAAAAAAAAGCCATGAAAATAGAGCTGCATGTATACTGAACCCTCTGCCTTACATAATATGGCGCCACTTCACCTCAGTGTGCAGAATATTACTGCCCACAACTTTACTAAAGCCACTACTATGTTCGACAGGAAGTTCAATGCGCTGCATTTCATCAGCTAGGGTAAAGGATGGTTTTTTTTCACCTTTTCTTTTGTGATGCATGCAGCCAATGTTCACCTTACACATGTGGTTTTAGCCAGTAATTCATTTATTTTTCTTGAAAAATATTTCAACTTAAATGGCTTTACATTAAATTGAGATTTCATTACTTTATAACTACGTGGACCCATAAGAAAGTGCTCAAACGATTGTTCTACTGCCATGAGTTTTTCCAATTGAGTCTGTACCACTGAGAAAAAAATCCCTGAACATACTGCCTGTTGTAGACTGCTGAGATAGGTAGTATGAGACATGGTTGATGTTCTGCTTGAATTATACACACTGGTTTGCTGTAATTAAAAGTTGATAAGATTAAATTTAAGCAAGAAAGTGGCATTTAAGTTATGTCTACGTTGGATAGTTGCAAATATTTACCTTAGTTTGTAGCAAAGATAGCACAATTTTACAGGTACTGTTTTCACAAGAAAAACAAGTCTTTACGACTTCCTATTAATGGCCCTGTGGCTGGAAAACCAATGTGACTTCCCATTTTTAGCAGCTCTCGGTGTATGCCTTGACCCAGTTTCACTACACAAGCTCGCTATCATTAACTTGTACCTAATTCTCCACTCTTCATTACCAACATTGCTGAAATAACAGTGACCAACTGCTTTAACTTGCATACTATTTTTTTTTCACATGATGTTTTCTACATTGAAGCGAGCATAACAAATTTTTGCTCGTACACTGAGCTATGTGAATTAATGTAATGATGACAATCCCGACCATATGGAGTGGTTCATTGTATTGATGGAACATGGTTATAATGGCGCATTTTGAGGACGGGACACAGAAAGAATGCACAGAGGACAGTCGCATTCTTTGTGTCTGTTCCATGTATATAACTGTGTTTCATCAAACCAGCAACCAACTAGCCCATCTATGTCGCTTAATTGGTTCATTGTAACATCTCAGCTATTATTTCCCTTTCACTGACTGCTACTGCAGATACAGCATACTATAAGCTAATAGGCAAGCATTAGTGGTATTTTGCAATCGGTTGTTAACACCACAACTTATAGTCATGAAGTAATCCTGAGGTCTTATTTTGTAATGACACATTTCATCATCCATTCTTTTTGCACTGTGTCACTCGTTATGAAGAAGCTATGCTGCCATTATTGGGCCTCTTCGATTTTCCACTTCTCGCTGCCTGCAGGCTGCGAGAGCCAGCCAGAGCACCTTCATTTTTTTCAAGTTGCTCTGTCCACCATGCCACGCACTTCCGCCGGGCGTTCGTTTTACTTGGGCTGGACAATTCTGGCTACCCACGGGTTGCCAGAACCAGCCAGGATGATTTTGGTCTGGCTGCAATCTGGAAGTTCTCTGGCTAGCAGACAACTAAAAGAGGCGATGAGCGCTTGTCGCTACCTTTGTGGGGACTTGACGGATTGCAACTCGGGTGCTTGGAGACTTTACCTCGATCAGCCAATTGGCTACGGTCATCTTTGGATTTCCTTACTTCTAGCATTATCTTCTTAAGTTCTAACGCACCGTTCCACAATGCGAGGTGGTGCGATACGAGCAGCGGTGAACCATTTGAAGCTTTTGTATGTGTATGCGTGTGTGTTCCGTGAAAGCTTCTTCCCGGCAGTGAACAGCGCGCCACGCTCTCGTGCGTGCGAGTTATCTGCATCGTGTTCTGCGCAAGTTGTAGATACTCATTCACACACACTGCGGTGCATTTTCAGTTTGTCTTTCTCTGGTGGTGTTCCTTTTCACATATTTCGCATATATATGCGGTGATATCTCCTTTTTCTGCAGTTAACGAAGGCATTTCAGCTAGCCCGGGTTTGCTCCATGTCTCCGTCGTATGCTTGGGTGGCAGTTTGAAATCAATATGTGTTCGAACTGCAGGTCATTTATGTCAAGAATGCACTGGTCAAGTAATAGACACATGTACATTAGCTTATTGCTCTCATTATTGCAACCAACATTGTTTTTCGTGTGAAACTTTTCGCTGGTCACAGGCGGCGTGCATTTTCATGCGCCAGCTGCATTCCCAGCTCCATAGGATCATAAGAAAAGTGCCATCAGCCGAAACAAACTTTCTGAAATCAAAGCCCAAGCAGGTCGGCACAAAATTTTATACGTATAAGACATACCCGATATCCTGCTTTTTCATGTCTCGTCAAGTGATGACACAACGATAATTACACAACGATAATTCAGCAAAGTCACCGGTGGGCGATACGATCGCTTTCAAGGATACAATCACTCATGTGCAATTTCGCGTCTTGGCATCGGACAAGTTTTGGCCATCTGCTGTGCTGTGCAAAATGAGGTTGACCTGGTGCACGTCCTGTGCCGAGTCACGCGAAATCTCGTGAAAGTGATTGTATCCCTGAATGCAACTATAAATTTTCAAGCTGGCAACACATAAATGGGCCGACTATGCCGAGCGCCCGCCGGCCGCACTGGGTGCTGTCATGCTGGTAGCGTGTTTACATTCATCCCGCGGCCAGCTGCCCTGGCGTTTGATTTTGCAAACTTCAGGCAGCTTCAGGTTGTCTTGGAATACCAGCCCACATTACTTCCTATCAGGATCGGAACTAGCTGGCTGCCGTCTGGCTGCGGGCGGGCTGCCAGAACTCCGAAAATCGAAGAGGCCCATTGGGGGCAACTTGGAGCAACGAATGATAAGAATGGAAAATGAAATCGATTATTACAAAATACAGTCCTTATAACTGGTTCAGTTTTCCTCAGCACTTTAACGACCTTATAATTGGCTAGCACACAAAGTCTGTCATTAGGCAAGAAAAGAGAAGAGCAACACATCACAAACTAAATAGTCACAGCCTACTGTACAGCAATAATACCAGAAGGAAACTCGGGTAAAACTACAGTAAAACCTCGTTAATTCAAACTCTTAATTTGAAATCCCGGATAATTCGAAGGTTTTCTGTTGTCCCGTAATGTAAATTTGACTGGATAATTCGAACCGGCGGCCTAGGCCAACCCGGTTAATTCGAAGATTTGGGGTGCTATGCGGCAATTCCCGATCCCCATTTCACCGTAAACCCGACGAAACGACGGCCATTCGGAGCTGCGAGGCGACACCACATAGCAATCATTATTATTTATAGACGAAGCGCCCGACCCGTAGTACTGCTAGCACAAAAATCAGTCCACGGTACGCCCCGCGCACTGCCGAAACGTGCGCCTGCAGAGGAGATGTGCTTCACTGCAAGGCAGCAGGCATACCGGTTTTTGTCACGTACTCTCGTCCCCCATTCCACACGCTCCTCACAGTCGCAGCGGTCGCAGTGTCAGCGCGTGTTCTGTGCCACTGCCACTGGCTGCCATTCGCCCATTCTCTCTCCGCACCTGTGGCGACGTGCGTGCGCGCAACGCCGGTCTGCACCGTTTCTTTGTGTGCGGTGGTTGGGGTGTTGCAGCTAGCGTTTTTTCTTTTTTTTTTATGAACTGTGCAGAAGTGCCAGTGAGTGAAGATGCCGAAGTATAAAACTTTAACACTCCAGCAGAAGTTCTGCTTGATCCAAGAAGCAGGTAAGAACACGTGTTCCAAGACCGAGTTGGCTGAAAGGCACAGCGTGCCCCTCTCGACGTTGTCCACAATATTGAAGAAAAGTCGAAGGTACTGGAGGCCTGCAGCAAGATGCATTCTTCGAAGCGGTCGTGAGTACAGGCTCCCACGAACCAAGGTGTGGAATCAGCTTTACTTTGCTGGCTGCACAAAGCAAACGCAGCCCACCTCCTCATCAATGGAACGATACTGCAGGAGAAGGCCAACGATTTGGCTCTACAACTTGGGCACAAAGAGTTCAAGTGTAGCAACGGATGGTTCAGCCGTTTTAAAGAGCGCAATAATTTGACCTTCGTAGCCGTCTGTGGCGAGAGCGGCAGCGCAAACGAGAGCGTCCTCGACGACTGGAAGAAACACACGTTGGCTCTGCTGCTTAGCGAGTACGGTGCAAACGATGTGTATCTGAAGACTGAAAATGATCAACAAACGTGCCACTCAGACTTGGAGAGTGAAGCTATCGCTCTCGGGGAAGTTATTGGATCGCTGAACGTTATCTGCAGTTTTGTTGAGTGCCACAGTGGAAATTCTCAAATGCCGCACGTAGTTGGCCAACTAGAAAACATGACCCTTGGAGCCTCGAACTACAGGACGCGGCAAACCAGCATCTCTGATTACTTTAAGTAATCCAAAGATCGCCGAATAAAGGTAGCACATTCCTGCAGTGAAATTTTTGCCTGGGTTGCATTTTTTTGTTTGTTCGGTTAATTCAAAAACCTGCTTAATTCGAAGATTTTTTGCGGTCCCGATGACATCGAATTAACGAGGTTTTAGTGTAGTTCAAAGGAACTAACTCGGGCCAAACAAAGTCAAGGAAAGTGTCACTACTATATAAGATTACAAATGGCAAGTAAAAATGCTTTTGCATGCTCAAAGTGTGGACTCTTCACATACGTCTTGACTGCCGAGATGATGTCATCTTTGCTGCAGGCAAATATCCTCTGCCGGTGCTCTTGCCTCATCTCATCTGTCACTCCATGCAGGAATGCTGCGGCCCCACAGTCACCTGGAGTGATTGGCTTGTCAACCTGCACTCGTTGGTAGAACGGCACTGCTTAAGCCCAGGGCAGAGAGAAGTCGTACGATTTAAAGTTTTAGTCCTGCTGTATTACCAGCTGAAACTGCACCGGCGAAGCCAGTAAAGCTTGCTATCCAGCAGGGTATATGCATATTACATGTGCAGTACTTGTACTATGTGGCTACAAAAGTGGATAACCATATTATTTGTATAGCTGGTATGGCAATACAGCAGGGCCTAAACTCTTCATTGTGTAAGCACAGTATAAATGCTGTGTGTGAACAGCAGTGAAAGTTACATTGAGATTACTCTGGTGAAAGCAATGAATGTGAAATGGATGAACAGTTGAAAGCCCCACATCTTTTTCCAGGGTGTTGTGAACCCAAAAGCTATACATATAAGCTGCAGAAGAGCCACACTGTGCATGTGTTTAACACCATGGGTGTGAAGTGACACACCCCATAGCTTCTCAATGTTTACATCGGAGTGCAACTGTGAAATATGTCCTCCTGCAGCCGCTGTCAACTCCGGTCATGGTCACGTGGCCAGGGACGTCACTCTCAGCGCGCAATTTAAAGAGAGAGTGATGCAACAACCCTCTTTCCCATTGAGGAGCCCACTTCACACAGGCAGTCTGCTTGGGCATAGCATATGCAACTCAATAAACATTCACCTTCAGCCCTCTGATCCTGCGTTCCCGATCTACAACACAGTGCAGCAAGCAAAGTTGGCACTGAGCTGTTTTTAAGTGCTATGTGCAGAATATAACAAAAAAAAAAGCATTACAGTTTCAATGCCTAAGCACTGTAAATATGCTTAGACAGTGTGTATTTAAGGCTGACAAGTTTCAGCTCTGACCCCAGCAACATACTGCCGCCAAACCTGCTGTGGCCATAAAGGGCTCTAGTAGTTAAAGATGAATCTCCTTGAAGCCCTGCCTCAAGCTTTATTATAAATAAATGGTTTTCATATTATGCAACTGCCACAATTGCTGGAATAGAAAAAAAAAATAGAATAATTAATTGCTGTCCACAGTGATCAATACTTTGTGCACTTCACGGCGTTAGGTAGTGCCTTGTGTGCCATACCACTTGTTCATGCATGTGTGAGTTTCTCATGTCATTGCATAAAACTCCACACAATGATGTTCAATCTCCTATGATAAGGCTGCCTGGGCCATGCCCCAGTGGTATCTTCAGCAGGCATGTACTGGGTATTGCAATGGCTGTCAAGCCAGGTTAAACTTGGTAATTTGTGGAAGTTCTGGCCCCTTTTATACTCGCCTATGAGTACAGATGCTACAATATAAAATGCAAATTTGACATCAGATTAAATAAAAATCTCTTTTTCTTTTTTTACTCCAAACAAAGTACTGGCGTACCTTCTTTACCACCTTTCCTCTAATGTTTGAAATTTTTAGAGCACATTAACTTGTAATTTATTTCATAACTTGAGGCTTTTGAGCTGTGAGGAATCAAAAAAGTTATTTAGTAAAAATTAACACTGCATAAGAACATTGTACAAGAATGTAGGGCCCTTCCGAACAGATATGCTTTGCCCCAGTGAGGCAAAACCTAGGGTAAAAAGAGGAAAAAGAAAGTCCCCATTGTACACGCAATATCACTACGCAACTTGTGTTCAAATAGCTTTTACATAAGGTGCTAAATTAAAATCCGGGGTTCTACGTGCCAAAACCACAATGCGATTATGAGGCAGACTGTAGTGGGAAACTGCAGATTAATTTTGACCACCTGGGCTTTGTTTTAATGTGCACCCAATACAAGGTACACATGTGCTTTTGCATTCTACCCTCATCAGAATGCAGTTGCTGTGGACGTGATTAAACTTGCGACCACATGCTCAGCAGCGCAACGCCACAGCCACTGAGCGAATGCGGCAGGTTTCCATACGGTGTGACCAAGCCACTATCCTTTCTCTTTTTCAAAATTATTTCCAAGCAGCTGATTGAACAAAAGTAGAAAAAATTATGCAGATCCCACACACTGTGGGAATCTGTGTAAGCGAAGCTTTCTTCAGCCTGCAAGGTAAAATGGTGAAATATGACAGGAGACATGCTGCAGATTTCAGTGACGAATGCATCGCTCAGCCACCACGGTGGACTGTGCAGAAAAAGCATTATTATTTTATTGAGCACCTTTACTAAGCATTAAAACATGTTGAATCACAGGGCATGACATGCTTGACTTTGTAGAAATGTGCCACAGTACAGTGAGAGACGCGCAGTGACCTTAGGTGATGAATGTTTCCTGTGATTATCTACATCGTCAGCTAAAGATGCATGCACTCACTTTTTGTAAGTAAATTGGTCCTATGCGACATACCTGGTACACCAAGCATCTCAAAACACTGGCCTGCATGAGGTAAATTGGTAAAGGTGTCTTACTCAGCCTTTTTAGGCATGCATCCGTGGCCTAGTAGAGCATCGCGCTTCTGTGCTAGAGGAACTAGGTTCGAAACCAACCATTGGAAATGTAATTTGTTTATATATATAAACTATATTTCTGCCCATAAAATTCGCACCATTTTTTTTAAATTTAACGTTAAAGTCGGGGTGCCGGTTATGTGTGAATTTCACCTTGAGGTAGTGCAGCACAGCAACGCAGCACACACTGCCGGGAAGCCACACCTCAAGACAAGGTTCTCCATTTAAAGGGACACTAAAGGCAAATACTAAATCGACGTGGACTGTTTAAATACCATTCCAGAAACATCGCAACACTTGTTTCGTGCCAAGAAATGACTTAGTTTACGAGAAAATTGCATCTGAAGGGTCCGAATGCGTTTTTTGAAATTCAAACCTCCCGCCACCCAACCTGGGGAGTGGTGACATTGCATACGCCATCACCGCCCTTTGCTGCCATCGGTGAGTAAAACCCCGTCCGACAGACGGCACTTCCAAGCAAGACTGAGTGGTGGATTCGCCACTGCAGCTATTTTTTGGTGAAGTGGCGTATATAGCGTGTTCGGGTATCTTGCGACACCACATGGAGGTTGAATTCTCTGCTACTTGTAGTTTGTGCAAGTTCGTGAGCCAGCAAAGCCAGCGCAGCACTACACAATAACGAAACCAGTGAAACGTGAAAGCGTGGGCAGCGCAGAGTCGAACGAAAGTGAAACCTTTTGACCGCCTGCGTCGTTGTCAAGGGTAATTTCAATGTTTTCTTCTAAAAAGTGAAATGGAACTAAGCAAGTAGCATTTTATTTTGTCTTATAATACAATACAAGCATGTTTTTTGCAACGAATGGTTGAGTACTAGTGACAGAATTTAACTGAGGAGTGCTTTTGTCATCGGGCAAGTGCTTGAAGTCCTGGGGGAGTCTCTAACCATGTCCTGCATTTAGCTCAATTTCTCGATTATTAAGGCTCTGCTCGCGATAATATTGATGCCTTAAAGGTTTTCCAGCACTAATCTATCATTTTAGCTTAATATTTGCCTTTAGTGTCCCTTTAAAGGCCATTTAGAGCTTCCTTATCTCCTAGGGAACACCACCATCTCCTCAGCCATGTGTTTTGATCTTGATTTAAGCTTGCAGATCACATATCACGGTATCATAAGTGCCCTGTTTCCGCGATGCTCTTTCAGTCGGCGCGATACGGCGGAGACCCAACTCATTATTGGTTTTCTTTTGCTTGGTCACATTTGCTCCGTCGCAATTGCCCATGTGAGGGCTGCTCTGTCCGCGCCGTCATCCTCTATCGTGTGAATGCTGGCTGCAAAGTGATCTGATTCATGTCACATGACTGATCCATCCGTGATCATGTCTGTCGAGTGAATCCAGCTTTATCAGCGTCACCAAAAGAGGGGGGGGGGGGGGGGTCAAAGAGCTGCTGACCGAAGATATGACGTGGACGAGTCGTGCACCCGCGAATGAAGACAGTCTTTTCAAAGATTTGGGCATGGTGACATACAGTTATTTCCGCAGGTTATACATGCAGGTATTATTTTTTTCCAGGCTGTGGTAATAGGGGGTACCGGCTATACATGGTGGTAGGTTATATGCAGAAAATTACGGTAAAGGCATGTGTCAAGGTTACCCACCTCAAAGTAGAAACATACAAAGCAGCGAAAGAAAGCTATCGCTTTAAATTGAGTGTACCTGAGCCCCGCACAACAGTAGCTTTACCCTGTAATATGCAAGCAAAGCACTCTTGGGGTTAAGCTCTGAACAAATGCATGTACAGCACACATGCATGCATACGCACACACATGCATGCATGCCCAAACGTACATGTGTCACACACTGTCATGACCCCTGAAAAAAAAAAGAAAGAAAACTTAAAGCCTGCAAGCTTACATAATGGAATCAGTGGAGCTCACGGATTTGAACAGTTGTTGGTTTTAGTGGTAGTTAAAAGGGCATGTGTAAGAGGCACATAAGGCACACAATTCCAGCATGCATGCTCACCTTTGCAAAGCAGGACAGCTTAGATTCTGCAAGGTCTTCTTCTGTAAACTCTCCTTTTGTGAGCCATGCTACCGAGTCACAAAATACATCCAATGTTTTCTCCATGTTTGGGTCCCTTGAAACAAAGAAATTAAGCCCTCCGTTTAGAAATGTTTAGTCATCACCAAGTGCACTTCAACCACATCACCTGAAAGCATGCTTAATTAAGCAATAGCAAATTATAGCCTAGCAGTATTTTACTAGTGAGTAACATTGTGCATGATAACACAAATTTTAATGTCCTGCTTAACTTTCCCAACAGCCTTGCGCCTATAAATAACTCCTCTCTTTAGTCATATCATAAGAAGCCAACAAACACTGACACCAACGACAACATAGGGGAAATTACTTGCGATTAATAAACGAAATAAAGAAACCATAAATTAATGGAAATGAAAGTGGATGAAAAACAACTTGCCGCAGGTTTTTCATTTATTAAGCACAAGTAATTTCCCCTATGTTGTCCTTGGTGTCAGTGTTTGTTGGCTTCCTATATGACTAATAAAAAATCGGGCCCGTCGGTTAACCCCCTTTCCTCTTTAGTAAGGTTTAGTCGCTACCAAGTGTATTTTGGCCACATCTCCTGAGGGCATGTTTATATCGGCAATGGCAAATATAGCTTAGGTAACACTGTACATGTTAACATAAATTTTGGTGTGTTCTACTTCTTAAAATGCTCTGGAAGCCTACCGGCCCTTCTTAGTTTTCCCAACAGCCTTATGCCCACAAATAATTCCTCAGAGTGACCTGAGCTGCTCTATAGTAGCACAATTTATTTGTTGACACAGCTTTACATTCCAAAGTTGCAGTTCGGCTATGAGAGATACCACTATATGAAGGCCCTGAATTTTGTGGGCCTGGTGTTAACAGAACATTAAAATATCTGTATATGAGTGTTCCTTCTTTCTTTCTTCTGTTTTTTTTTTTTTTTTTTTTTGCATTATGCCCCCATCAGAATGTGGCTACTGCACAATTCTTCAAGAATTATAACACTTCCTTTATGGAAAAACCTGTCTAAGAATGTGTCAATGGAACAGAATGAAACAGAAACACAATGTTCAGTGGCTGGTCACCTGCCTACAGATGACCACACTACTGACTATTCTCAGAAGTGTGAGCACTCTCTTTCAATGCTACAAAGTTAGAAACTTGAAGTTCTTTACCTGATTAATGGTTTAAACACATTCCAAAAATCTATGTGCACTCAGGAGAAGGGTTTATGTGCAATAAGATCATGCTTTAGGATAAGCCACAGCCCTAATGCTTCATGATTACTTGTTCAATAACTAATGTCGTACAAATAATGAAATCGAGTCAGAAAAAAAAAAACATATGTTCACTGAGTTGACTGCCAAACATTCTTCTCCCTCTGAAAAGTAGAGAAAGAAGGATGGAAAAGGCTAAGCAAGGATTAAGGGTTCACCAAAACATTTACATATTTGAAGACGTAAATATTCAAAGGAAACCGAGAGGCGATGGAGGAGGTGAACACGACGAAGATGCACACAGAAAGTATGCTAGATTTTATGCCAATGTGAGACTGAAAATGACTACTAAAGTCACTAAACCTACAATTAAATACAGCTGAGCCCACTTATAACAGCCCCATTAAAGCCCAGCTACAACGAAATTCCAGGCCGCATAAAAAAGCCTCCTTTCAGATAGTGTAGATATACAGCAGCCTCCATGCAAGGTTGTATGCTTGAGATATGAATTGATGTGTCAGGAAAGGCTTGCAAAGGTTAATGTTTTTGATACTGATTCTGGAAAAAAAAAATACCATCATCACAGCTCACTGGAAATGACACATGATTAAGTATGTGCGGCTCCTCCGCATGACCTCCAAGATTCGGTGTCCCCCTTCAGCAGCCCGCGGCACATTGAAAAATCTCGGAGGCAACGTACCGACACTTACGTCATGCCCACTAACCACCAGATCTACACATAGTGTGCTTAGGTGCTATTTAAGGGCTGCTGCCAATAAGAAAATTAGACAATTACCAGCCCTGCAGCTTTGCCAAGATTGCTTCAGTAGTATATACTACTCATTTATCACGAATTTAGCCATAGTAGAGAGTTTTAGTTTAGCGTACCCTATACCATTGCATATGTTATAAAATAGCGGGTCGTCACTGCGCATGCGCAGAATGCTAAATGACCCGTTGCGTATAGCATACGCACGTTTGTCAGATTTAGCATTAGCGTCTATGCGTGGTTTGGGGAGTTTGCATGAAACATGGCGACGGTCCCGGCTGCCCGCTTCAAATTGAACTTGGTGTTGCTTTAGTAAAATGCACTTCATTCGTAGCAAATGACTGTAAATGGCTTTCGCTTAGTCTCAGGCCACTTCGACGACAGAGTATTATGAATAACCTTGTGGTGTTTTTGAGATCGGTTCTCATTTCGAACGAGTCAAAGCCTAATGAAAGAAACA
The DNA here is from genome assembly GCF_023375885.2 of Dermacentor andersoni. Lineage (NCBI taxonomy): Eukaryota > Metazoa > Arthropoda > Arachnida > Ixodida > Ixodidae > Dermacentor > Dermacentor andersoni. Next base: position 325,190,894 of record NC_092814.1, read on the forward strand.
ATCGAGATGCCAGCGTAACAGTCAGGAGATAGCCGCAACGACGGCATATGGCCTCCGAGATCTGAAGATCTCGCAGGCCAACTGTAAAAAATGTGCGCGGCTTTGCGTACGCTAAGCTAAAACTGTCTAGTGAAATTCCACTGCAGGTGGCTTTTAAAGCAAGCCATCTCTTGGTCAATTTTTGAAATCAAATATGCATCACATAAAAAGAAATATTTGAGCCACATTTGAGATTTCCAACATTTCCAAAAAATTATAAGTTATTGCAGTGTAGTGTTCCACATTTTACTCCACATTAAAAGAAAGTTGCACACTTTTCCAATCATTTCTTGCCAAGAATGGACACAGTAAGGCTATTGGGCCCATGCCACAGATCTGAGGAGGAGCAAAAGTGAACATGCAAGTAATAATGTAGCACTGAGAATTATGAAGGATTAGACAATGCAATAATTTTCAGACTTTGCATTATTATTGTTCCTCAGTTAAGTACCTCAGGATAATCGGTGTGACATTCAATATGCAATTAAAAGCAAGAAAAGCTGAATGCTGACCAAAATAAAACGCAGGAAAGCGTACAGCACAACTCAGCCAGTAATTGCACTAGCTCGTGAGACTACCTGTATGAGTAAAAGCTGAGGCATCCACCAGGTCGCACAACAGCACCCACTCCATAAGCGCCACCTTTTTCCCTAAAGAGAAAACAAAGGACACATTAGAAGATTTAACTCTTTCATACAAATTGATCACCAGTGATCAATGCTTTAGATTGGTGATTTCGACATGTTGGAGCCGTATCTTATCCACTTAAGGCCATTTAGTAGTTAGCACAGGCACTGAACTTTCAGAATCAATTTAAATTTTCATGCTCCGGCGATGTGATTATTGACGGACCTTTTTGCAAACCAATGTGCGTATGTTGTAGCAAAAGGAGGCGTAGCTGTCCCCTTCTGCCACGCTCGAGAAAAACGCATGCCACTCACAATTACGCTGCACTAGCATCAAAATTTTGCAATGAAATGACTCCCAGCAAGTCAAGAATTAAATTATATCGGTGGCTTTGCTGTCCAACAGAGCTGAGCAGTGATAATTAACTGAAAATGATGCCAGCTAGTGTGCTTTGGTTTGGAGTCCGAGTTGTTTTATTCCGCCAAAGTATTTCTGAAGGTGCACCGCATGTCCAACATGTGGACCTGGCATTTTCAACCAGTTTCCAAGAGTTTTGGTTTCGCTTCTCTCATAAAATCTAGGCAAGGGGTGCTGCCAGTGTCCCTGCGCAGTTATCGAAAGTCGTTCCCATGGCGTCGTCCCACGTGGCTGCATCGTGAGAAAAGTGTCGTGCTCGAAACTATGCTGCACCCACACTTCAATTTAGTGATCAGGACTTGAGTTATGATTCCATAGATGACAGCAAAGCAGACTCAAGCTCTGATGACGACGATCTTTTGAGTCAGCATGGGACATCCGCAGCTGTTCACCGGCAAGTTTCGTTCACAGCTTTGAGCGGTCTTCTACCTAGTGAGCGCTTATCTGCCGATCAATTCACACGACCTGAAAGCTATACTGATTATCTTCAGGGTGCATACTTCGCTTGGTTATGATGTGCTGCTATCGGAAGCAAAGAAACTTCTGTTCACGCCAAGACGGCCGCTCGTGGCACATCTCGGCCAAACACAACGAATTAGCGCAAGACAGTTTACAATGGCATGGGATTTCTTTCTACTCTTCTTCTCTGCAGAGGTCATAAAGACAATCTGCGAAAATGCAAGCAGATATGCTTGGATGCAAAATCTTGTAGTTGCCCAGCTACGTTGAGAGCGATCGGTCCTGGAAGAGGTGCATGACTCTAGAGGAACTGGTGAAGTACGTTCCTTGGACTTCTCATCGGATCATCCTCGGCAGATGCCGAAAAGGCAGAACCGCAAAATATGTTACAAGGACCGCAAAGTTGAACAAAAACCAGACGTATTGTGGGAAAAGTGCGGACTGCACCTATGCTTCACAAAATCTAGGAACTGCTTCACAGCACGGCATGAGCGATGAAGTGGTCTTATTCTTTTTTGTGTCCGAAGAACGGCAGTGTACTGTGCATTTATTTTTTCAGACACTATTGCTAGGTTATTTATCTTTGAAAGGTATATTCTGAATTTTCTTTGATAGTAATGTTTTTGTAGATATCATGTCTTTTTATTGTTGTTTTTATCAACTTCTAGCAAAAATGACGCTTTCTAGAATTTTTATGTTTTACCTATTAAAGTTTTTTTGTTTGGCAACGTATGTATTTGGAAAGTGGATTTCATTATGCACAATATGCTATACTTCAATGTGTGCTGGAATATTATTTCTAGTGGTAAATAATTTTTTTCCGAGACTTCTAAAAAACTACCATTTTCTCACAGTAATGAAAGAGTTGAGTGTGATATACAATATAATGAGAAACAATGTCAAAATTGGAAGAGAAGATCCTGTAAAAATGGAACTCGCCCGGCAAGGTTCACTTAGCAATTGGTGGATGCAGTGAAGGCATAGTATAAAATAGGACTTATTAACCAACAAATGCATTTACGATTGGTTTCAATGCAGAACAGGAGCATCAACCTTTGCCACTACCCACAGACATTCTATTTACACCATTACCATGTTTTCCAATGCAACTTTTAATTTTTTGACAGTAGAATCAATCAAACAAACCCTTTTTTGCCTTGCGCCTACTGCTGACCTGAAGGGTGGTGAGGCCTTTCAAGCGGTGTATAATTCGCTGTTTTTTTCTCACCACCCCAATTTGTTCGTACATACCAAGTGAAGTAAAGACTTGACCCTGTAGCAACACAAGGTCAAAAACTTTGCACCAAGGCCTTGCCTGTACTAGTGTGAAGTCGGAGCACGTTCAGTGCATTTACACCACAGTTAAATCTTGGATGCATCAACGCTTTGCAAACAAAGGGGCTACCGATAATTTGAACTCTACTTTATTCAGAATAAACATGTTCTCAGTCACAATGGAGTTCACAGTAACTAGATTTCAATACACATTTTTCCTTTTCTGTTATAATGCTTAAGTAATGTGTTCACAAGAACGATGCAGAGACACTGCGTAGGCAAAGACTTTTTTACTCAAAACATCTTTACAGCCCAGTTGCAAAACTTGAAGTTCAGAATGACAAACTTAAAACTTGGCAACAATGGGTCCTAAGGGCCCAAGACATTCTTTAAGCCAGTGGTTCTTAAATGGGGTCTGCAAAACCGACGCCTGCAGAAGTTTTTTTTTTCTTCCTTTTTTTTGATGGCGTGGCTACCGTAAGCTTTGATGCACTCTGATTGGGGACTGCAGAAATGCGTTTTCGAGGCTTGCACACTTGAATAGCAAATACAAAAACAGGTTGAATGTAGCTGCAGATATTCAACTTTTCAAGCGTGACCACGCCATGTATTAACAAGCCGTCCAGATTCAATTGACGTGGCATTTTTGTTTGACCATTCTTTGCCAGGTGACAACAAAAGGCACCTGTTTCAAGCTATATGTTGTGTTAATTTACCCCCCCCGCCCTCTGTTCACTGCAACGTATCCCCCATCCCTTCCACCAGTCTACAAGGGGTCACTGACACATCCATGGCTAAAAACCACTGCTTTAAGCAATGCTTGCGGCATTTAAATGCATGCGTACATATATTCACATGCATACATTCCTGCTACTAACAGACTTACCCCCATATTCTAGAATGTTCTTCCATTCAACACTCCATCTCAACTCAAGAAAGTAGATAACAGTGCCACCCCTGAACAGAAGTGGTCACTGCTCTTCATGATCATCCATGGCAATTCATGAGAAGTGCAGAGTCTTTATCAGTCGAGGGGTGGCACTGTGCTCAACTTGGTGGAGTGGAGGAACAGCTTTGAGTCGAGGAACGTTTGAGAATACAAGGGTTAGCCTTCTTTGTTTGGCTACTGCCTGGGCCGCTTTCTTCAGGCAGAGCACAATTCAGGGCTTGTAAGCATGGTACAATACTGCCACTCAGGGGTGTAGAGTGGGCACTTACCTCACTTCCCGCAGAAGATACTTGAATGACAATAACTGAGATGCAATTTGAAGACTGCAGGAAAACAAGAAAAAAAAAAAGAAACACTGAAATGCGGGGCAGAAGTTCAGAGCAAGCTCACATCAAAAATTTATTGGTTGATGGGGCTCAACAACGCAACTTGAGGAATATTTTTTTCACCATGTTAAAGAAGTATAGCTGTCATGGATTAATCCAAGTGTCCTATCACCAGCAAGATAGTTGAATTCATATAATATGCAGAAATATTTTGACATGACATCAGCAGCAATCTTACAGCAAGCAGGCATGCATATAGGAACAAGAGTGTCAGTAGCGACATCTTGAGACAATGTGCTTAACAAACTAAATGTTCCCTTCAACATGGCCACCAACTACTTCTGCTCAACTCACGCAGGCAGAGTCCAAACTAAAGAATAGGGTGGTGTAATGTGTCTGAAATTTTGGTCATCCTTATACATTAAGGATTAAGGCATTATACATTAAGTCCATGGAGCCAGTGGCGGTGCTGCAAAGCAGTCCAAATAATAAAGTATGTCCAAATTATTGGTCGGCAACAGAAATCAGTTTCTGCACTGACCGCAGCTTCCAACTCAATTTTCAGCAGCGGGTGTGAGGTGGAAGGCAAGTGACACATATGTTTATGCTGTTTGTTTTGATTGGTTGGGCACAAAGATCATACTGCACATGTTAGTGCCTTATACAGGGCGTTCCAGCTAACTTTAGCCAGAGCTTAAAAATATGCAAATTACCACGTAGCTGGCAGAACAAAGGTAATGTTGTTTGCTGTCGCTTGAAGATACTCAAACAATTTTGTTCATTCTGCCTAATTAAGTAATGAGTCATAATTAATCAACTTCTCAAATATTATAATTAGATGAAAAGTGACAATGAGAAAATTGTAGACTGACGTGAAACATTCCCGATACAGCTTTCTGTTGCTCAATACGTGCTATATAAAAGTGTTTTTCCAAGTGAAAGAAGTTTGCAAATGCACGCAAAATTGCTGCACGACTGGCTGCTTGAGGCACTTCGCGAGTATTTGCAGGATTCTCGGTGCTGTGTGAAGATGCCAAGCAGGTCAACAACAGAAAGCGACATGCTGGTGTAATTCTGCTTCACAGAGGCTGCTCATATCTACCCCAGCAGTGAAGAAAAGAACTTCAATGCAATGTGGGCTTTCTATAGACACCCCTCTATCAGCACAGGTATGCTTGTGGTCATGCATATTATATTTGCTGCCAAGAGGCTATGTGGCAAATACAACACACAATGCTGATTTTGAGACCAGCTGGAGAAAAACTAATCTTTTTTTTAAATCACAGAGCAATCTAATAAAACTTTCTTGATTAAAAACAATATAATGTGCCATCAGATGCATTATTCAGCATATTTTTACTAGGACCACCTCAACGACAATTGGTGGCTACACATACACTAAGAATGAGCTTTCTTTTGCACATTTTTTTCTAATTATGCTCACTACTGCACAATATATGCGTCTAAAAACATTTTTTGTGCGAAGCACAACTCCTGAGTACTTTAAGTTTTTGTATAAAGTCTTTTTTTTTTTTCTTAAATCTCAAATATGGATCATTTCTTGGTCCATATATCTTGCCCATTTTTAACGGGACACAAAAAAAGGAAGAACAGCTCATAAATAATGGATTAATGCAATTTTAGGCGTAAGACCTATCTTCATTCTCCTGAGAAAAATTAGTCTAGCTTGCTTAACAATGGAGCATGATTTTTAGCAATGCCTTATTATGACGCTCACTTTCAAGCTTACGAGAAAGTTCCAGTGGTGCATAAGCTGGTTAAAAATTTTTCTCGCCAAAAATATTTCCCGAAGTGACATTTCGTGTTCTACCGAAGCACTTAACATTTTTTTTAATATCGGAGATGGTCAGGTGTGCCAACATTGGGACAGCTGGTGCCCATACATTTTCATATTGAACAATAATAATAGTAATACTAACAATAATAATAAAAAATTGCACAGTGGGTTATAAGGACTCCAAATTAATTTTGACCACCTGGTGTTCTTAAGTGCAATGAAAGCATGGCACATGGGCACTCTTGCATCCAACTCCCCCTGAGTTCAGCCGCCGCAGCCCCAAATCAAACCCACGACCTCATACTCGGCAGCAGAACTCGACAACCACCGAGTTCTTGCATGGTGTCTCCCTTAAGAGATAGGAGGGGCAGTACTCCTGTCTACCTTGTTCTATGGTACAGACTTGCAAAAAAATTTTACTATTATCTAATAGGCCATTCTTAATATTCTTAATACTGTATTGCCCACACATGCTCTGGTGATGCCCCTTGTTACAGGGAGCCAATTGCATCACGGAAAAAGAATGGAGCTCTGCCATCCAGAGCTCAGAACTTTCACGGCAAACTTGGGCTGTTCAGAGAGCCCATGATGCGGTGGTTAGGCTCGGCCTACCAGTCTCCACATGGGAGCGGCCTGCAGCTCTGCCTTAGGGCAAAGCTTCTCAGGACCTTGTAAATAAAGTTCTTTGTCTGCCTGTCTGTACTCCCCTGAAGAAAAAAAGTACTATATGGACTAGGGATTCCACGTAAAAGCTAATTTTCTTCTTCACCTATGAAAATAACTTGAAACTGAGGATTGCAGTCTAAATGAGGCATTGCGGACTTTCCAGAGTTCTAGTCAATTTCAGTTTGTGTGTCTTAATTATGAAGAAATTCAGTTTTTCTTTCGGTGAGCCCATGGTTCGTATATGTTTTCTCCCAGCTGTACAGATGTATTCCACATACTAATAAGGATTCTTCAAACATTCCTAAATTTCCTTTTCTCCATATGCACTCCTGCTTAGCTGCTGCCTGTATTACTTTGTAACTGCTTACAATGAAGAACACAACAAACTCACCTAGAGTAATCAGGGTGACCATATGGCACTGCATTGAAGCTCTTTGCACAGAAGTTGACACCAAATGGGAACACCAAGTGGATCTTGCGTTCCTTGGCATAGAAGTCAGCATCCTGTAGAGGAAACACAAGCATATAAAGTCAAACGCATTTATAATAAAATAATGAGGACTTACAAAATCCTTTGTTACACACGTCATTCCGTTGTAAAGATTGCACACAGTGCCACTCGCTATAGAGTGGGCTATGCACGTTCAGCAAAAGAAAGTCTTTCTTCAGTGAGAATTTGAGGGATGCCTAGTCAATCGCCACTAATCAGCCCTCGGGGCTGCTTATACTTTTTCGTTGTATAGGAAAATTCGTTGCAGGGGTTTTTGCTGTAGAGGCGTTTGCAGTACACATGAGATAGGAACTCTGCTGGCAAATAGAAAATTCTTCGTTATACTAGTCACTTCGTTATAAAGGCACCCCGCTTGACTACGTACACATAAAGCTAATAGTTTCATGGCATCAACTCTTGTTCTTACAGATGTCGAACTCTCAAAACTATATCCTTATACATCAAGTTAGAAATTGCACTTATGCAAACATGAAAGAAAGCTACAGCATACTAGTAGTACACACTCATAATAGTACAGGGCCATCTTTGTATGGGTAGATGGTCTAGTTTGAAACATGGCCCTTATGTGCAACTGTGTACACATGCACAACTTGCCATGTCATATGAACTGCTCGCTCCCATACACCAGGTGGCTATGACTCTATGGTGCTCATTATGAAACTTTATCAATCATTAGTGTCTCTGACTTTCACTATCAGAGGATGTCAGAGGTAAAGACCTTCTCTGCAAAGACATCCCAGATATGAATAGCCAGAAACAGCTACTGCATGCACCTCATGTAATTCAATGACTCAAAACAAAGGCAAGGCTCACCGCAATATAGTCTGGACAGTTGGTAGTGCATGCACCAGGAATGGATGAAAGAAGACCATCAAGACTGTTCTCAGCAGCTGAGAGACCGGTTGAACTGGCATTCAGCGAGCACCTGGGCCACAATGCAGAAATGAGAAACAAATGATTGATTATTATTATTCCACCGAGCTGATGTGCCCGTCTCTTAACCTACACGCAGGTAGGGGGGAGGAAGAAGCAGTCCCTGCGCGTTGAGAATGGCGAGTCTTCACGGCCTCAACGGCCAGGCGGAATGCTCGACGCTGGTCGTCTTCAGCCTCGCTCTGGAGCAAGGCCTCCCAGGCTTCTCTACTGTCAATCTTTTCTTTGGCCCCTGGGGAGCCAGCACACTCCCATCTTACATGGTCTAGCGTACCTTCCTCCTTACAAATTTTGCAGAGGGCATCGTTATAGTCCCTCGTCTGAGTCAAGTAGATCCAATATGGTGATGTACGATTGTTTCCTGGAGACACCACCAAATGTGAGCGTCCTCCAGAGAGAGAGACCGATGCGGAGGTGGAAAGATTCTTCTTTCTGCTTTGTAATGGTCTACGATTTCCCTGTACGTGATGATGTTATCTTTGATCCCTGGAACTGGCTGCTCTAGAGTTGCCCGGTAGTAGAGTGCTCGGGCGAGCTCGTGAGCGGCTTCGTTACCTGGGACTTCTTCATGGGCCAGAACACAAATAAATGTATGTCCCTCCTAGGAGCGTTTTTGAATAGAATTTGGAGGGTCTCTTCCGAAATTCTCCCTTTGCTAAAATTTCGAATAGCTAATTTGCTAGCATAATCCTCTGTGACAGAAAGTCTGATGTATGCATATGCTTTATGTCCCACACCTACCTTTTCGAGGCCTGCCAAGATAGCCTTGTGGCTAACGTCAAATGCCTTGGTGAGACGAATACCTAGGATCACCCTGGTGTCAGCTGAGTTGTATCGGTATAGGATGTCATGCTTAAGTCTGAGCATGACATCTTGTGTACCTAGCCCTGGCCTGAATCCAACCATTTCATGCGGCCAGAGATTGTTCTCCTCCGTGTACCTGGTCAGTCTCATTTGAACAACATGCTCCATCGATTTCCCTACACACGAGGTGAGGAAGATTGGTAGCATGTTGTTCAAGCCAGGTACTTTGCCTGGCGTAGGAATAAAGATTATGTCTGCCTGTTTCCATGTATTTGGTTAGTGCGATGATGGACTCATAGTCTAGATTCCTGAGAGTTGTGTTCGTTATCCCGTCCGGACCGGGGGCCGATCTCTTTCTGAGGTTATTAAGCTTTGCTCTAACCTCTGTCGTGGTGATGGGGCATTGAGATCTGGGTTGGGAGGTCCCTCGGAGTCCTTAAACACCTCGCTCTCACCTAGTTTATACTAGCTTGCATTTTTGATTTGCTAGGGTCGATGAGATGTCCGAGAAGGCTCAAGGTTTTGGAAAGACTCATATTGGCTTCCATCTCATCGCAGTTACTGTGCCAATTCTGCTCGTTGAGCTTAATCACATATGTTTCAATTTCTTTGTTGAGTCAGGCTAGTTCCTGCCTGATATTCCTGTTCCATCTTTGTGCCTTGAGTCTTTTCTCCAGGTTACTCTTTCTGCTCCATACGTTTAGCAGTTTGCTGTCTAGCGCTGGGAGTGTGTCCTCATCCTCTACGGTTGTAGTCGCTTGCCCTATGTGTGTTTTAAGGAGGTGTGTCCACTCGGTGATATTGTAGATATCGTCCAGATGTGAGGCCTCCTTTCTTATCTCTCTGAATTTATTCCCCTCCATTAATTTCAGCTGTTTGATGAGGAGAGTCTAGACGCGTTTTCCTAGCGTGAGCTATAAGAATAGTTTACATTAAAAAAAAAAAACATGCAAGACAGCCTTGATTATATGGCAGAATGTTTATTGTTAGACAGCATAGTGTGGCTGGTTCATTGCTGCTGACAGAACCACCAACCTGATCAGTATGCATTTACAAGTGTACTTCAAATGTCCAGGTCAGAATGGCGAAGCCTGATTCAATGCTCACTAGGTTCAACAATTACATGAACAGGAGAGGCAAATCTCAGGCCTGTAAGCTGACTCAAACCACTTTTGCCAAGTTCATGTAAACTTGCTGATAGATGAAAAACAGACAAGCACGAACTTCCAACTGCTGTTTTTATTAACAGACCAAACAACCAATCTTTAAGAGCCCTTTTTTCTGTGGCCCAATGGAAAGCTTATCATCGAAAGTATCTAGACAAGCAACAGTTACTTTGGAAAACATGAACAAGATTTTCAAAGGGAATATTTAAGTTTGGAACCTGTCTGAAATTTTACTCTGTATAAATGCTGGTGGTAGCACTAACACTAAATGAAAGCAATGGTGGCAGCGTACTGCAAAAACTGAGGAATGGGGGAACGAGTGCCACTTCGGTAGCTAGAAAGTCCCTTTTGAAACAAAACAACTACAACTCTAATAAATGTCTGCAACATGTGACAGCTCCCAGTAATAATTTCATGCGCTAATCATCACCTGACAGAATCATCACCCCCATCATCCTCATCCTAATTTAATTTACACTGCAGGATGAAGGTCTCTTTCGGTGACTTCCAATTACCCCTTTCTTAATCAGCCGACTCCACTCTATTCCAATAAATTTCCTAATGTCATAGCACCATTTACAGTCAAACCTGGTTATAATCAACAAGCTTACGCAATAAAAGATGGTTCTATATATCATGTTATTTGATATACTGAAATTCACATGAAATGAACCTAAATGGACTTTTGTGTTGCATTAGGATAGAAAACTGAGCGAGTTGGTAAACATTCATTATTTATTTTTGTGCAGTGCTCCCGAGTAGACGAAGGACGAAGCAGAAGCACACAGAACAGGCACTGTAGTTCTGCCTGCCCTACGCCTTCACAAGGTGAAGCCGCAGCACTTTCACCTTTTGTTGCGCTTGTTATACACGGATTTCTTTTTTCCAATGGAGAAAAGACACAAAAGGAATCCATTTACTGGAACCGAAGGTATACATATAGTGGGCTGCAATTTTTTCTTTTGGCCTTGAACTGTTTCTCACCCTAACTAAGAATGGCGTTCTTGGTGTGCAAGATTGTGTAGACTAGCTCCAGTCCCCTTCCTTATTTGTCGGCACAGTCCTGGTGCAACTCTCAGATCCACCAGATCAGAAAAACTGATCCCATGAATGGCACGTTTGCGGCATGCAAGTGGCTTTTTGGTGCTGGAAACATACGCCATGAGCTCAATATATCCCATTTTTACTTCATTATGAAGAAATTATTTGACATAAGTATTGATCAATAAGTTTCGTGTGTTCAATACAGTACAAACCACTTATAAAAATGCCGGTTTTAACAACACAGTGCAATCTTGATAAACGGAAATCTCTTAAACAGAACTGCCACTTAAATGGAACACCATCCTCATGATTGGTTGGTTTTGTATTCATGCAATTGTATTCACCTTTGTCTTTCAATAAATGGAACTCCTGATACACGGAACCAATTTCCCTCAAACCCTTGAGGTTCCATTTAGAGAGAGTCCACTGTATATCCAATACAGTAAGACCTCGTTAAACCGTACCGGCTTACACAGCAGTTTCGTTTTAAAAGTAGTAAAGTCAAATCCTCAACTCAGCAGCCATTGAAATTCTCAAACCCTTGAGGTTCCATTTAAAGAGAGTCCACTGTATATCCAATACAGTAAGACCTCTTTAAACCGTACCGGCTTACACAGCAGTTTCGTTTCAAAAGTAGTAAAGTCAAATCCTCAACTCAGCAGCCATTGAACATCTCAAACCCTTGAGGTTCCATTTAAAGAGAGTCCACTGTATATCCAATACAGTAAGACCTCGTTAAACCGTACCGGCTTACACAGCAGTTTCGTTTCAAAAGTAGTAAAGTCAAATCCTCAACTCAGCAGCCATTGAACATCTCAAACCCTTGAGGTTCCATTTAAAGAGAGTCCACTGTATATCCAAAACAGTAAGACCTCGTTAAACCGTACCGGTTTACACAGCAGTTTCGTTTTAAAAGTAATAAAGTCAAATCCTCAACTCAGCAGCCATTGAACATCTCAAACCCTTGAGGTTCCATTTAAAGAGAGTCCACTGTATATCCAATACAGTAAGACCTCGTTAAACCGTACCGGCTTACACAGCAGTTTTGTTTTAAAAGTAGTAAAGTCAAATCCTCAACTCAGCAGCCATTGAACATAATGCATTTTGTATCCACATAAACCATACCAGCTTATTGCATACGTATCGGTTACGTAGTGTTTCCACTTTTCGTCGCGAATCATGGCGGTGCGTTGTCCCCATCGGGCGGCTCGGCAGAACAAGCCTCAGAGATCAGAACAACGGCCTCCAAGTACCCTGTTCGTTTGCGCATGAAGCCATATCAACATCATTTCAGCGCCATGCCAGAAAGCATTGTCGTGTCGTGCAAGCTAAGACTTACATCATGCTCGGATAAAAACCACCGGGTACTCAGCATAGAAAAAAAACTGGACATTGTTCATGCTATCAAAGGTGGCACGAAGAAGTCAGCGCTGGCACATGACAGGGATCTACCGTTGACTACCGTGTGCAGCATTTCGAATGCAAAGAAGTTGCTCAGAAGCTCTGCTGCAACCACGAAGAGATATCACCTACGAGGTTCAGCTTTTCGCCACCATTGCCTCTGTTGTTGCCAAAGTATCGCCTAACGACGTTGATGATGACAACACGGAAAGCGTCAGCACCGGCGATTAAGGCCCGACAGTGGCAGAACCTGGGCGTTACATCATCCTCATGAATGCAACTGTCGTCGAGAACAGCACCCCACAATCAAAAAGGTGCCCCACCACTTCTGCAGTGCTACCGCACCCGTGCACGAAGAATATGCAACGCCGCCGAGGAATCTACCATGCAAGTGTTTGCCCAGAAGAAGGGGCTGGCTGAAAAGCTGGCTCGCAGCTTCAGTAAGTTTCAGGCCGCTGTCGTTGCTGCTAGGCCGCCGTGGCAACAAATGAAAATAACAGACTTTTGTCGCGTGAAGTGAATAAATACTGCATGATTTTGCCCTGTCATCACACAGTCTCCGAGTTGCATTTCTGACAGGTAAGTGGTCTATCTCATGCTATTTCGGTTAAGCAGTACTACTGTTTAGTACATACTTTTTCCGAGCTCCGGCCAACTACGGTTTAACGAGGTTTCAGTGTATAACAATGTACCGTGAGCTTTTGTGTTTGTTCTATGGTAAAATAAACCCCTTACTACAATGTCCCCATGTTGCATTATTGGTTATAGGAATTAAATCTGGCCACTGGGTGTCTGCACTGAGTCTCCCTAGCCTCCCTAGTCATACCAACACCCTCTAAGTCTCCCTAGCCATACCAACACCCTCTAGAGAACTTAAGGTCTTCTGGCTGTACCCTCTCCCCTTGAGCTACGTCACGCCAAAGAGGCCCACATAGAAGTTCCGTGGGCTACTCTGAATAAGACGACAGCACTGTGACTTTTCAATATAAGCCATGCTCCCTGTCATCATTTACCCGAAATTCGTTCTCAATCCTAAGGTTGAACCATTTCATTTTTTATGGACAGGCTTTTTAATAATGCAGCGCGTAAATAGTTTTGCATAAATAAAATAACCTTGGAACACCCTCTGTTCTCTGCGGGCCATCTGCTCAACTATGCCTTAAAGAAAAAAACAATAACTGCGCTCTGGTTAAAGTTGCCCATAAGGGCGCGATCCCTTCATTCAACCCGCATCCCCGAGCACGCCGCCGGCCTCTTCTCTGTGGCGTCACTCGCCGAGCCCTCGTGCCTTCTCTTGTCTAGGTGGTGTTGGCCATACCCTTCGGAAACATGAGTTGACAGTGCCTATGGCTGCTAGCGTCAACGTTTGCCGGCAATGTCGGGGCAGTTGACTCGTGTTTGAGAGAGGTGGGAGGGTAGATGGCAGACAAGCGGGGATGGAAGCTCGCATTTTCCCCCCAGAATTTCACATTCCTTTCCCTTTTGGTACAGACACCTAGCAGCCAAATTTAAGTGTTATACCCAATAACATGTAGCATACGAACATTGTAATAAGTAGCTTATTTGACCATAAAACACACACAAAAGTCCACGGCATTGCGAGTGCGCACTGCTACTTCTGAATCCTGTTAAAACCGGTAATATTATTATAAGTGGGTTATCTAATCTATCTAATTAAAATGTTTTGATGTTTGTACCCTCTGTATTTTTTTTTCATGTAACCCGTTTATAATGTGTTGGAACCTCAGTGCTGACGCCCGTTATTGCAAACGGGTCGCAAGCCCCAAGGGTAGCGTTGGCCTGGCGGCCTGGGGCACTGGAAGCATCCGAAGGTCCCGGCAAAGCACGAGTCGACTGGTAACAGAACAACTGGTTTATTCTAACATCGCAAAAGAGCGGGCGGTCAGGTCGACCGAAGTGAGAGACGGGAGAGCACGTAACTCGACAGAAGAAATCGGAGCCTCTCTCGGCGTCCGGGAGCAGCTGCTCTTATACTCTCGGCGTCGCGGGCAAGAAGGAAGGTCACGGGATGAGACCACGTGACGGCGAGGCACGGACGAGCTGAGATACATGTTGAGACGAGTGTAGTGACTCAACCGCCAAGCAGGCGCCGTCAGACCTCCTCGCTTCACACTTGGGGAGCTCCTCTCCCCGGCTGCCGCGCTTTGAGAAGCGTGGGCACACACACACACACGCACACACGAAGACACGTGGCACTGAAACACGCCTGGACGCGCTTGGCGGGGAGACTGCAGGAGCTCCGAACGGGCCAAAATGTCCGCCGCTTTGAACGAAGCTCCGGCGTCCGTTGCATCCGCGCCGGCTATACCGCGCGTTGTAGGCGAAACGTAACAGACCGCCCCGCCGGGGGAAGGAGATCCCGATGGTCAGGGGACTGCATCCGCTGTCCGGAGGGATGTCGCTTGATGATGCTCATAACCGAAGTCGGTCGTCCTTCGGCGTTTCTTGAGCGCAGCGCACATAGAAGGCCTCGTTCTCTCGTTCAGGTTCACACAGGACACTGCAAAGTGACTTCGGGAGAGTTGACATTTTTGTTCTCGTTTCCGGCAAGCGTTAGAACTACGCCGAAACTCAACCGCTCAGTCAGCAAGCACGGCACAACCCTCACTAAGCCCTGCCAGGCTCTTTCCCCTTTTATACTACTGCCTAGTTCCTTACAGTAGTTTAGCAGCACTCAGAACGCGTCCACAAATCGGAAAATTGCACTAGAAAGCACATCATCACTTTAAAACACTACACAAAAGCAATAGGTTAAAAAAATCCTGCCTCAGGAAGAAAAACATCAGTAACAAACAATTTTGAGGCTGATTCCCACGTTAGGGGCTTCGACTTAAGCCATCGGCGTTACCGTTGAGACTCCCCTTTTTGTAACGCACCTCAAAGGAATATTGTTGCAAAGCGAGGCTCCAGCGCAGGAGGCGGCCATTTGTGGAAGAGATAGTCTGCAGCCATTGGAGAGGGCAGTGATCCGTCTCGAAGCATGCGAAGCGGAGAACGCAGCGAGCGACCGTACACTAGCTCAGCTGGCGAAAACCCCGTAACTGCATGCGGCGCGGTCTTTAATGCCAACGTCACCCCAGGCAGACACAGCTCCCAGTCAGTTTGTTGTTCAAAACACAATGCTCTCAACACGCGCTTCATGACGGAGTGGAGCTTCTCAACGGAATTCGACTGTGGGTGGTACACTGAGCTGTGTAACAGCTTTACCCCGCACCTTTCGAGAAAGGCTGTCGTCAAAGCGCTCGTAAACACCGTGCCCTGATCTGACTGGATTTCCGTAGGAAAACCAACTCGCGCAAATATGGACAGTAGTGCATTGACTATCTCAACTGAGCTTAGTTCTTTAAGCGGCACTGCTTCAGGGAACTTTGTCGCTGGGCAGATCACAGTCAAAATGTGTCTGTACCCCGTGGCTGTTACCGGCAGAGGTCCCACTGTATCAATAACGAGCCGTCTGAAAGGCTCCGTAATGATAGGTACCAACTTCAACGGCGCCCTCGATTTGTCCCCTGGTTTGCCCACCCGCTGACAGGTGTCGCATGTCTTCACAAAGTGGTCTGCGTCCCGAAAACACCCTGGCCAATAGTACTCTTGCAAGAGACGGTCCTTAGTTTTCTTAACTCCTAGGTGTCCGGACCACGAACCCCCATGCGACAAGCGCAACAGATCCTGACGATAGCATTGAGGCACGATCAGCTGATCGAACTCCACTCCCCTGCGGTCTAGATACTTCCGGTACAGGACCCCACCTCTTTCCACAAAGCGAGCATTTTTCTTGGCGATACCTTCCTTGACAATGCAGCGGATGTTTTCTAGGCTGCCATCCTTCTTTTGCTCGGCTATCAAAGCCGACCGGCTGACTTTTAGCAACCTATTAAGTCCATCTGACGTAGGCGCGATGAGCAAATCTGCAGATAGCTCTTCTAGCTTTCCCGTGTCGGGCATTTCCTCTCCAGTATCTGGTGCCTTCAACGCTACAGGCTCAATTTTATTCAGTTCGGGCGTGCTCTGAATATCAGCTTGCTGCGCCTCTGACCCTTTCTCATCGTACGACAACGTCGGCCCCGCAACTACCGCCTTTGCAGCGAGCTCCCGAACCTTCGATCTGGTTAAGGCCTGAACGCTAGCCTCACCAAACAAAAGCCCCTTCTCGCGCAGGAGGTGATCGGACCTGTTCGAAAATAGGTACGGGTACTGGGGGGGCAGCATAGATGACACTGCGGCCTCCGTCTCAAGCGCTCCGAAAGGTCCTTCAATAAGCACTTTTGCTACGGGCAGACACACGCTATGAGCTTCCACGGCTTGCTTGATCCATGCGCACTCGCCCGTGAACATATCGGGTTCTACGTAAGAGGGGTGAACTACATCCATCGTAGCTGCGGAATCGCGAAGCACTCGGCACTCTTTCCCGTTTACGAGGAGGTCTCGCATGTACGGCTCGAGAAGCTTCATGTTCTCGTCAGTGCTGCATAATGACAAAAACACGACTTTTGTTTTTGTTTCTGGACACTGCGCCGAAAAGTGACCCGGCTTCTGACACGTATAACACACGCGCACTTGCCTCGTCTCGAACCACTTTCTGCGTTCGGCTTCGGCTGCCGCCGTCTCCTTACGTTCGGTCGGACTGCTTTCACTCGCATCCGCACTACGTCTGTCCCCCTTTGCTCTCATGGGCGTGAACTTCGGCCTCTCAAACTTGGAGCCAAATTCACCCTTTTGACCGTCCTTAGCTCCGCGAGCCCGACGCGTCACAAACTCCTCGGCTAGCTCAGCGGCTCTAGCCACCGTACTAACGTCTGGCCTATCCAAGACCCAGTACCGCACGTTCTCAGGTAACAGACTATAAAACTGTTCCAGCCCGAAACACTGCAGAACTTTCTCGTGATCACCCAACGCTTTCTCTTCTTTGAGCCACTCCTGCATGTTTGACATAAGCCTGTAGGCAAACTCTGTATATGACTCACTTTTACCTTTCTCATTTTCCCGAAACTTCCGACGGAACGCCTCCGCTGACAGCCTGTACTTTTTTAGCAGACTCGATTTCACTTTGTCGAAATCCTCGGCCTCCTCTCTCTCCAAGCGAGCGACTACGTCGGCCGCCTCGCCGGGTAGCAAAGTGAGCAAGCGCTGTGGCCACGTTTCCCGAGAGAACCCCTGCTTCTCGCACGTTCGCTCAAAGTTAACCAGGAACAAACCAATGTCCTCTCCAAGCTTAAACGGCCGCATCAGGTCAGTCATTTTGAACAATACTCGTTCTCCTGCACCGTGTGCCTGACTTCCATTACGAGCGCGTTCCATCTCTACCTCGAGACGCTTCATTTCCAAAGCGTGTTGACGGTCGCGCTCTTTTTCTTGTTGCTCTCGCTCTATCTGTTCTTTACGTTCACGCTCCTGTCTCTCTTTCTGTTCTTTAAGTTCGCGCTCCTGTCTTTTTGCCGTCTCCCTCTCCTCAATGGTCTCAAGGCATTCCGACAGCTCGTCATCCTCAGCTTCTAACTCAAGAATAGCCCTTAGCAGTTCTGGTTTTCTGAGTTTGTCTGAGACATCCAGACCCAACTCTCTTGCAAGCTCCAGCAATTTCGGTTTGCGCAACGACTTCAAATCCATGGCTGCTCTGAATGCTGCTTTCTCTACTGCCTACTATTGTCTTGCCGCAAACTAACCCGGCAGCAACGACAACCACAATTACCAGCTCTGTTTCTGACACTAACAAAAGCCTGGCAAAACTCAGAAGAAGAAAGTCCCGCACTCACCAAACCTCGCAGCCAAGAATTCAGCGCAGTCGTTCCGCTGCAGGCAACCAGTCATCACACAGGGCTCGTTGCACTGCTCCCGGATGGTCGTTGTGCTGCTCAGCATACAGTCAACCGCATCTCTTCGCTGCTGGCCTCCGTTGTCGCGATCTCACCGCTGGCAACCAACTGTTAGAATCGCACCGCTGGCACGAGTTGTTGGAACCTCAGTGCTGACGCCCGTTATTGCAAACGGGTCGCAAGCCCCAAGGGTAGCGTTGGCCTGGCGGCCTGGGGCACTGGAAGCATCCGAAGGTCCCGGCAAAGCATGAGTCGACTGGTAACAGAACAACTGGTTTATTCTAACATCGCAAAAGAGCGGGCGGTCAGGTCGACCGAAGTGAGAGACGGGAGAGCACGTAACTCGACAGAAGAAATCGGAGCCTCTCTCGGCGTCCGGGAGCAGCTGCTCTTATACTCTCGGCGTCGCGGGCAAGAAGGAAGGTCACGGGATGAGACCACGTGACGGTGAGGCACGGACGAGCTGAGATACATGTTGAGACGAGTGTAGTGACTCAACCGCCAAGCAGGCGCCGTCAGACCTCCTCGCTTCACACTTGGGGAGCTCCTCTCCCCGGCTGCCGCGCTTTGAGAAGCGTGGGCACACACACACACACGCACACACGAAGACACGTGGCACTGAAACACGCCTGGACGCGCTTGGCGGGGAGACTGCGGGAGCTCCGAACGGGCCAAAATGTCCGCCGCTTTGAACGAAGCTCCGGCGTCCGTTGCATCCGCGCCGGCTATACCGCGCGTTGTAGGCGAAACGTAACAAATGACTATCGGTTACAACACTGGAAGTTTCTTGGCACTTCAGTATTATTATAAGTGGGTTCAACTGTAGAAAATATAGTTCACTTTATCCAGGTTCATTATATTTGGGTTCGACTCGAATACTCTGACATCCTCACCTGTGATTCCCTTCTTATGGCACCATTCCTGTTACTTTAACAGACCCCCAGTTATCAGCTCGACACATTACTTGGCCTCCAACTCCATTTCTTCTCTTAATCTCAACTAGCATATCAGCTACACTTGGCTGCTCTCTAATCATAACTGCTGTCTTCCACACTCTCAATGTTACCCATATAACTTTTGGTTCCATCACTTATTGTGTGGTCTTTAGATGCTTAAGCTTCTCTGTTATTCACTCCATAGGTTAGTACTGATAGAATGCAACAATCGTACACTTTTCAAGGATGTCTGTAAGTTGGCAGTCATGGCTTTAGGGCGCTTGGCATATGTACTCCAACTCCTTTTTCTTACCCTGGAAATTTCCTTCTCATGATCCAGGTCCTCTGTAACTAATTAGCCCAGATAAATGTACTCCTGAACAGCTTCTAGAGGCTGTTCATAAACTGTTGTTCTATTGCCATTTCTTCGTGGTTACATGAGTGTTCTAGATACTGCACAGTTCAGTATAAGTAAAATTCCTCCACTGCCCTTATAGTTTATTATCCCAGTTGGTGATGACATTGTTTTAATTAGCTTTGACTGCATCGCCAAACATTAGTTGTTAATGGGCAGATGTTACGCCTTTTTTCTTTTCTTTTTTTTTCCCCAAGGTTAGGGGGAGGGGGGATGTACCTATTCTCACACATGCTGCCACCATTTTAGAAAGGGGCAGCAGAGGCTCTTATTGCACAATGACAGGTGTTCCGAGAAAACTGAAAACCTGGGTAAGTTGAAAAGATAATCCTTAAGGGAAATAGAAGGGGGAAAGGGGCCAAATCATGCAGAAAACATGCGAGTTCTAGCGCCACGTGGAGACTAACATCGAGCTATGTTGCGGAAAGCTAGCGATACATCATAAATGAGGGAGCACAGGCTATGCCACTTTTAAGTAAAAGCTATCATAGCTCACAAAAAGAAATAGTATTAAGTTTCAAATGACTTATTGGTAAAAATAATACTAATTTTTAAAGGTACACATTTAAGGGATAACATCATGCTTGTTTTTATCAATGTGAAGCATGATATTTCTACATGCACCATAATGTTACCACACATTCCGAAATGTTGTCAGTCACTATAAAACTGGAAAACTTAAATCCTATATCATCACAAAAGGGTCATTTTCTTTTCGTAAACTTGAGCCCAATTTTTTTGGGGTACAGCTTATATATGAGTAAAGCAACAAAATGTGCATATGCTTTGAAAAACAGACATGCTTGCTGCTACACGCAAAAGGCAATCAATGTTTCATTTTAGTTTTGCTTGTTATCTCATTCATTAGCTGCTGCAGCTCAACCTTTACATGCCAGCGGATAAGTTTCACAATAGAAGAGTGCTATTGATAGATGAAGCTGACTTTGGACGCGGGCTCAGACATTACATCACACATAAGGCTGAGCGATGAAAGAACTGCTTAAGTTTTCATGTGACGTATGAACAGAATCATACAGCTTATAGCACTGGAATCACCATTTGTACATGCTGGAGTCTCTAACTCCTGTGCATACACTCTCAAGAGTAGCTTATCTGTCACATGTGCAGCAACATCTTGTGCTCAGCCTGACTCAAAGTCAAGCATCTCGTCATCCACATCAGTTTTGGGCAACACTATCCCGTCAAGGCAACAGTATAACAAAGCCACCAAGCCAAGCTGAGGTATCATAAGGCTCCAACAGCGTCTATTGTTATCACCAGCAGGTTACTTACAATTCTTAGTTGTTACGTAACAGGCTTTTTTAAACCCAAGCACTTCAACAATATTCCAATTAGCCTAAAACCCACAAATGTGGTACAGAGATTTGCATTCCAACTTTTGGGAGCAACTGAATTAAGCGTAAAATAATTTTTCTGTTTGGTTAATAATAACATCAGCAGTTGGAAATTAGCACTTGCTATCGTCTGTTCTTCGTTCATGTCCAGTTCTGGACTTGATATTTATGATCATGAAACTTGCGGTACACTCGGCTTGTCTCAACCATGCTCAGACTTGAATTCCAACAATGTGCTCAACAATGCCTGCTCTACATGTGCCCAGAGAGAGACAGTAAACTTTATAGAAAAGAGCACACAAGCGTAGGTTGCTCTTCCGCTGTGCAGTGGGTGGTCCCCTCAGTTCAGGAGTCCAGTGGCCTTAGCTGCCCTTCTCGCTCGGTTGGCCAGGTTGAGCTGGTCCGTCAAGTCTGAGCTGGACAGTGCTGTCTCCCATTGCTGTGTGGTGGGGTGTGTTATGGGTGCGAGCTGTGGTGTGCTTGTGCAAGCCCATGCCATGTAGTAAAGTGTTGCACACTGATCGCAGTGTGGGCATTTATAGGAATACAACGCAGGGTGTATGGCATGGTAGAGACTGTAGTGAGGGTATGCGCTTGTTTGCAGTTTTCACCATACTACGGCTTCCTCTCGCGGCGGAGCATTATGAGGCGGCGGTAGTGTTCTTCGTGAAAGACGATAGTGTTGTAGGATGTGCGTGTATGTTAATAGTATGGGCTCGAGGTGGAACTGCTCGGCGTAACCCTCTCACGGGTCCCTGTGCGCATGCACTCAGGCGTAGGCATGTGCATGCTGACTGCCGCGTAAGGACTCGTGCCCTGGAGTTCACAAGACTCGTATGTATCGCGGGAGCTGGTGCACCCCAATCAGAATATGATGTGCGGCCTTGGAAATATTGACCCTGGAAAAATTTCTGCATGCTGTCTGAGAGTCCGTCAGAACTATGGCGCACTCACAGTGAGGTCTCGTCGTGATAACGCTATCGCTAGTTCCTATGCCTCTGCAGTGCTCGCTCTGGAAAACGACGACACATTTATTTGGGTGCCGTGATTGTCAACTACGCTGGTGACAAATGCAGTGCTTCTTGCTGTGCTGGCCGCGTCTACGTACAAGACATTGGGGTGGGGTCTCATACTTTCTCACGAGTGCCTGCGCTCGGGCATGTCGCCGTTCGATGTGGAAGTTCGGGTGCATGTTTCTGGGAATTGGCAAGATGTTCAAGGTTTCCCATGTTTGTGTTGGGATTTTTGTCAGTGCGCTGGTCTTCTGTATGGAATATCCAAGACGTTTCAAGAGGAAGTGACAAGGTTGTGAGTTGTAGCCTTTCCTTCTGGTTTACCAGGTGGGCCTCTATAATTTCCCGTGCATTGTTGTACACCCCTGTCTCCTTCAGGCAAAAAGTAGCCGATTGATTTTCACCAGCCAAATGTAAAGCACGCCACCAGAGTGCTCTAGAGCCCTCTAAAACGATCCACGAAATGTACCATTAGTGATCATGGCACTGCTGAGAATGAGGTTGCAA
Organism: Dermacentor andersoni; assembly: GCF_023375885.2. Lineage (NCBI taxonomy): Eukaryota > Metazoa > Arthropoda > Arachnida > Ixodida > Ixodidae > Dermacentor > Dermacentor andersoni. The sequence goes on from NC_092814.1 coordinate 325,213,368, forward strand.
GTTCCGTGATGGAATGAAATGCAAAAGCGGATGTGTACTGTGCCTTGGGTGCACAGTAAACCCAGGTGCTTAATGTTAACCTGAAGTCCCTTAATACGGCATTTATCATGCGTGCTTTATTGGTTTGGGATGCTAAACCTTGAAATTAAGCTTTATGACAACTACACTGGAACCAAAAAACAAGCCTCACACCCAGCTAGTGGAACTCTGCAGACAAACATTGTTCATCCACATAGTACAGCACACAAGAGAAACTACAGCAGTGGCAGCTCATAGATGCAGTGCGGAGAAGACACGAGCCAGATGTCAAGGGAAGTGAACCAAGGTAAGTGGTTCAAGGCTCTCACAAAATCGATAACAAGACTGTTCAATGTGGATGACAACTAAATGTTTAAAAACCTCTGTTCTGGTGTATGTACAACCAACACATATCAATTCAACCCGTCTTTTAGCTTGATCATGTTCACGTGTACGAAATGACAAGAAATATTTGAGGGGCCCTGAAACACTTTACAGCAAAAAGTACTTCGATGCGTTCAGCAGAAGTGCAGTTATTGGCAATCAAAGATCACATTTGATCCCCTTCACAGTGCTGTCTCTCCTTCAATGCCTTGCACAGCGAAGGCTATGGCAGAGCGAGGCATGGCCACAATGCTCCACCTACTTAATGTCACCGTGGCATGCAGTTCAAATTTGATTTTGGATGTTCATGTAGACGCCACTATTTCCAATTTTGGTACCTATGACGCGTCAAATGCGGTTGCCCTCAGTGAGCCGCAGCAAGCTCAGAGAGCTAAAGCCCTTAGCAGTGAGCAGGCTCATCGCAGCAGCCACGGTATCTATGCTACATAGCAGATGCTGCTACATGCAACTGTAGTGCGTATGCGTAGCATCTGCTATGAGCACGACAGGGCTAAGGGCTGAAATATGTGATCCCGCACGTGCTTCATTCTGGCCATGCTACGTGGTGCAGGCTGGCTTTCTCCTGCACCAGCTTGACTGACAGACAGTGCTGTCAATAGCTCAATACAAAGAAATGTCCGCCAAGGCATCTAGCCAGGAGTATGCGCATGCTGGAAAACGTTTGTGTGGTCTGACCTTAAGTTTTGCGTGGATCGAGGCTAGTTGTGTTAGGCGAGACCCCACAGCTGCAACACCGATAAGCATGGCCCAAGTTTATTTCCTACGCAGGCGGCTGCGGCCGAGCATGAGCAGACAATAGCCTGCTTCTTCCAAAAGCACATAATTCTTATCGAAATGTGAAAACAGATTTTCGCTTACTACAGCCTACTTATGTATTAATAAATATACACAGTAACAGTAGGAAGAACTTCAAGAGCACAACCAGATGAGAATGGTGAAAGACAGACACACATAGCGCTCGCGTGTCTCAGTCTTCTTTCACCGTCCTCGTCTGGTTGTGCACTTGAAGTTTTTCTGATGGTTTACCAACACGCCCAAACAACCAAGCAGGAAGAAGTGGAGTGATCCAAACACCCTCCTTGATGGATGTCAGCAGCTATCTATGGGAATATTGCATATGACAACACATGCAAGCTACCGGCAGCTTCAAAAGAGCTGAGGAGAAGGCCTCGTTCGAAAAGAGTGTTTGAGAAAAAGGAAACTTTACGCTCCACTTGTGAGCTTCACGCATCACACATGACTACAAAATTTGGCTCAGATATTCACCACAGTGCATGCTATCCACAGACTGCATTTTTTACACCATGCATGAAGGGTGGTTCAGAACCACTTTAACATTTTATTTTAAACAATTTTACCCTTTCCCTTTGAGGCTGCATTGACAAAATTTTACAGTATCACTGTCCTCTATTATGCCCAACGAACCAATAGGTTAACAAAAGACACTAACAAGAGAAGCCTCTGTTCTTACTGTAAGTAAACACAGCAACCGACTTACATTCATGCAATAAGACCATCTAACAGCCTTGCTTGAGTGTCAAAGCTTCCTCACCTGATAGAATCCTTCTTGAGCAGAGCATCTGCTAGGGCTCTCAACTGAGGCAACAAATACTTAAGGCTCGATGCTTCAGCTAAAGTTTTCATCTGTGTTATCTGGAAAAAAAAAAAAAAGCTTTAAGTTTACTAGTAATTAGTTTCCTGCACAAACAAGCTCAATCCCCTGTCCCCTACAATACTTATGCATAAAATGCAACAATAAAGATCCCTGACTCAACAGTCACTATGAAAGAAAAGCTGCCTCATTAGGATTATTTTTCAAATTCATAATTGCACACAAAAAAAAAAAGACCACCAGAATGCATGTACTTTGACATTTAGTACTAGAAAAAAGAAAGAAAACAAGATTAGCCTGAAGACTGGATCATTTATGCATGCTCAGTAATCCTTAACATTGCTTAATTTATTTCATGCTGTTATCCTCTTTCTTCCTATTCAAAAACCTTTGGAGGCATTGCTTATAGACACTGTTCAGGTTTCTGTCTTTTCATTTGTCAAAATTGCGGTGCACTTCTGAGGTAATCTAAAAAAAAAAAAACTTAATTTCTTTCTGGTTTAGTAACCTTTTTAGTACCATAGAAGCTGCCTGCTTTTTCAAAAATATATGCATTAAATGATGTATCATTGATTCTCATTGACATAACCAGCTACTGCCCCTGAATGCTTCTTTTTTTATTAAGCTACAGTCACTACTGGATCTTAAGCGACATACAGAAAATGTACCAGCATGATGCAGAGGCAACTGTGATCATAATGACCATAAAACTAAATATACCACCTGCCGTGGTAGCTCAGTGGCTATGATGTTATGCTTCTGAGCTCACGGTCATGGGTTCGATTCCAGCCGTGGTGGCTGCAATCCAATAGAAGTGGAAGGCAAAAACGCTTGTGCGCCGTGCATTGGGTGCACGTTAAAGGAATACTAACATGGTATTTTTTTTTTAACATTTAGATTTTTCGTTTTTATTCGGACATTTCGAGAAATGCCCACAAAGAGAGGCAAAAGGAGACAATCTGTCTCCTGACTGGGCCTACTGTTCACGCTACACTTCGGACACGTACAGCAAAACAGAACACAAAAACAAACAATATACTACGTATGTACAGAGATTAGGTACATCACCATTAGCAAAATAAATAATCAAGCGTACAAATCATCAGTCATACACAATGCATGTGTCAGTTATAACGATGTGCGTCTAACATATGAGAAATTTACATAAAAGCAAGCAATTAGCAAAATACAACGAAATATTCACAAATGTGGCAATACGGATTCGTACTTAATTTGATACATATATGGTATAAGACAACACATTGTAGTTTCGGTTCTACGTACATGCAGGTAGTTAATTTTTTAACACGTGGCTAATTTTTTCTTGAATTGCAGTATATTAGTGGTTTCTTTTGCATACTCTATAATTTCAGGGTGCTTATTACATAGTGCAATAATTTGGTTATTTATTGACTGCATTCCATCGTTGGTGCGACCTATTGGCCCTATAAGTGCTACAACAGCCAGATCATGTGATATACTTCTATTCAAGAACGTATGAGTAAACAGTTCGGAATCTTGTTTTATTTTGCAAAATACTAGCACTGCTAGTTGATATTTGTAGCAATCCAAAAACGCCATCACATAATACACACGAAATATTGACACATCATTTTGGGTTGTGTAATTTATTAGACCTAGAGCACGCTTTTGCAGGGAAAACAGCTTGTCGGCATCCGTTTTGCTAGACGTTCCCCAGACAAAAATGCAATACATAAGCTGGGAATGAATAAGCGAAAAGTATAGCTGCCTTTTAACCCTACCTGGAATAAGATGATGTAGCTGCCGAATTAGGCCGATAGAGCTTTATATTTTAACTCGAACGTTATCTACATCGTCGGACCAACTCAGATCATTTCTGAAACACACCATAAAAAACTGATGCGAGTGCTTCTGTGTGATGCTTTCATTATTAAATTGTGAAGAAACATTGTAATCTATTGGTTTATTTTTTGGCTGAAAGAGCATAAATTTGATTTTCTTTACATTTAATTCAAACTGATTGGCTATGGGCCATGTTTTCAGTTCGCGTAACCGGCGGTTTGATTTTTGCTCAATGTCTTGTAAATTTACACTAGAAGAAAGGACATTTCTATCATCTGCATACATGACAAGGTGAGGAGTGAAATGAATATTTACTATGTCATTTATGTATAGAAGAAAGAGCAAAGGGCCAAGGATTGACCCTTGCGGTACACCATACTTGACAATATATAAGTCAGATTTAATATCACGACTTAATTTTCTACTTTTTTTTTCCATTAAATGAAGGTCCTCAGACTTCTAAACTGTAGAAAATATACTCACAATCCAAAGAGTGCCCTAAATAATATAATAATAACAGCTTTTCTACAGCCAGTTTTGGTTTATTTCCCAGGAGGTTACTGTCATAGCGTCAAGACACAGAAGATGTCCACGTGGGAGCAGGAGATTAAAACATTTTGACACTTGCTCTGGCTCGCACAGTCACCTCCTAGGCTGCTACTCGTGAGGCCTGACGTAGCAGCATAAGATACGACCAAGTGAGCTGGAGTGAGAAAGTGTCGCAATGTCCTGCTTTCATGTGACCGCCCTCTAGTCATGACAGTAACGTCCTGGGAAACGAAACCAAAGCTGGCTGTAGAAAAGCGTTCAAGTGAAGTATTTAGGCCCCGTATCGAGCAGAACTTTCTGCTCCAAAGACAGACACTTTCGTCCGGAGACTGACGGAGTCATTTATCACTGTAGACCACAAAATCATACGCGAGGCACGCCTAATGAAGCACTCCAAATAACACACAATCACATGGCCTGCAGCACAGATCCAAATGCCTGTGCCGTCAGTGCCAAAACGACTGAGTGCGGCGGGCGGCGCAGAAGGCAGAAGCTTCAAAATGTTGTCAGGGCATCTCGCTTTTCTTGTCAGTGCGCGCTTGGTGATGGTGACGGTTGCAACAGTGGGCTTGGCATCGGCTTCACGTGTAGCAGAAGAAAGGTGATCGGAGTTGTGGAGACCAAGAAGCAGGAACCGCAGAAAGGCACCCGTTGGTGGAAGACTGTGCTCGGGTAGGCAGGCCAGAAGAGGGGAGCTTTGGAGGAGCAGCGACGTGAAAACTGGCAGCGAGGAGGTGAGGAGTTGACATGAAGGCGAGTGAGAGCAGTGACTGGCATCCAAACGGCTTGCAGACTGGAGAGCAAATGAGGAGGGGAAGGTAGCGGCTGCTTTTATAGGGGGAGTGCAGAGGTTACGGAAGACTACGAGAGTATCATGCTGAAAAGCACCACAAATGCCGTGGCTCGAGTCTGAGGTTGTTTGTTGTGCTCAAAAAACGATTAGCTGGTCATTGTGGGTATGCAGTGCGATCGTGAAAACTGAACAGTTTTGCAGTGGGGGTTTTGCAGTGGGGGTTTTGCATGATCACTGGGCAATTTTTCCCGAGCTATGCAGCAGTGAAATTTGCAAAATGAGAGTCTTTCGGTACACCATTGTCAACGACACTGCTAATTCTATGGTTTGAGTGTCGGTGTTTGCACACTGTCGCGTCTACGCCATTGACAAATGTCTATGAACGAAATTCAGTGACGCTACCATGCATTTAGACCATTTGTCTAGAGTCGAATGGCATGAATCGAGCATGACCAGCTCGAGAAAATCACCGAGGAAACACCAGCTTGCATTGACCCACCATGTTGACAGCCTGACTCACCGCTGGCGACGATCGGATTTTTCATGTTTTCGGCAAGTTATCGGTCGATTTGCACCGTCAAAAGTGCAACGAAGCTAGGGGTGGCATTCTATTGCGATGCAGGCCGATTATGGCGAGCGGCGAGCAAATTTCTAGGCCGGCTTCCCCAAAGTAGTCTTCCAGTTTTGTTTTAACGTAGCTCCTCGCATTGAACATGGCACTTATAACTGGAGGGACACTTGTGCTTTTCGGCATATTTCAGCACCAGACAGAAGTGCACTTTACAGCAGTAAAACTTTGCTCATCGAGCGCATTCCATGGAATGCTACGGCGCAAGTCTTCCTGCAATCTTTTGGCCATTTTTCGGCATCCAAGAGACCGCAGTTTTCTGACATCGCAAAGCGTCAGGAAAACTTTATTTTCACATGGATCCTATAACGGTGGACACCAGTGATGCGACTGCGACCAAGATTAACGGTTCGGGCATGCTGCACCATGGAATTTGACAGCTTCCGTTCGCTCCGCAGTAAACAGCTGGGAGCACTCGGCACTTGGTTGGTACTCATTACTAGGCAGTCATCGGTCATGGGTTTGGTACTTTTGTAGCCTGTTCTGCGCCTGCACGAGACTAATTCATCAGCGGTATTAATTTGACACTGTATGTGCAAAAGGGTCACTGCCACTTGGCGGCGGTGATGCCTCCGCTCACCACTTCGGTCTAAGCAGATCAAGCTCTTCATGTGCTTCGAGTAATGCGGCTTAAAATGCATGTGTCTGGGTCGGGACCAGAAGAAATTTCAAATAAAGCGATAGTTCAAATAAAGTGATTTCATTATAACGAGGGATTACTGTATGTTGCAATGAAACACACAGATATTTAATCCAATTTAATCCGATGAGAGGACAAAGGTGCTGCATTTCTAAATACAGTCAATCCTATATACACTGAACTCAAAGGGGATCGCGAAATAGTTCAATATATATCGATAATTTGAGACATAAAACATGCCTATCAGAAGCTCATCTGAGGTATCCGCATGTTTCGGACCGTTTCCAAAGACCACGAAAACTGGGAATTTATCGATTTGCTTCTCTTAGGTCACACAAAAGCTGACTTATTTTTTGCACATGAACGTTGCAAGTCACTCGCGCTGCAGGATGGAATGCTAACCCAAAGCCCACGTCGCCTGGACATGAGACCGTGGTGATCCTTGTGCACATCAAAGTGAAATGGACACACAGCAGATATGGACACACAGCAGATATGGATATGTGGTGCGCCACTATCAGAGCACTTGTACTGCAAATTGCATGTGAACATGCTCGGCCGCATGACCGTTACAATGCCAACAATACACTGCTTAAATGGCCGGTCGTCATGCCTGGGCAACAAGCCAGGCGGATTTCTGTGTCGGGCACCAGAACCCACTTCCTGTTGGAAACATTCCTCCTCACCTCTCAACTGCCCTATGTGTGCCGCTCAGCGCTACGACGCCTAGCAGTATGTCCCTTTGTTCTCGAACTTTCCTTCCAGCCCTTGTGTGAGTGACTGCCGACACTGCAAACCTGCTGTTTCCAAAGTGCCTTTCAATTTGCAGAACATCTTGAGTTCATTCTCACTCATGTTTAACCGTGCAAACATGAATGAAGCCCATTCAGAGCTGACCCACGAATCGCACAGCAATGAGACTTGCATGCAGCTGCCGCAATGGCCTTGCCGTAATAAAAAGCAGATGTGGCTTGCAGTGGTTTTGTTAAAATTCAAACTGTAGTGTAAAGATCCGTCCAGGTGAGGGTTGGGATCGGATTAATTTTGGTTGCTCGCGGATTCCTAAAATTCCATTTGCGGAAAGCCCTTGTCTATACAAGAAGACAAACTCACCAGCAAAGACATCTCCAGTTCGGCATCCCATGCCTGGCACCACTCAGAAGATGTGGTGTTACCGAAACTTTCTTGTGGAACGCGTATCAGACCAGGGGGCCTTTCGAATACTTGAAGCAAAGTGGAAATCTGCTCTTGCCGATAACGAACAGCCACAGTTCACCTGAGCCATCCATGTGCGTGAGAAAAACCCGTACCCTATAGCTTATTTTTCCTCCACGGCATGTACTGCCCTTCAAACTCAATCTCTTGATTGAAAGCATCTGTCAAAACAGTGCCATTTCAAATTCGTTGGCCTTAAATACTTCTAATGATGTGCGAAGTGATCGCGTACCCATTAGGAGAAGCAGCACTTGGAGGGGCACAGCATAATATAGCTTTCAATATATACTGAATCTAGTGGTGAACAGGAGTTCGATGTATGCATAGTACCCTACTATACTTCGGCATGAGATTTCCAAGAAGATTTCACAACTATTTGATATAGAGAATAATTCGATATATTCAAATTTGATGTATCTGGGGTCAACTGCAGTACCAAGCAATACACACTGCCAAATGGTGTGTGAAAACTACCTTTTATTGCAAGAGAGCATGTTTAGCTGGAGAACTCTATCTGTCTGGACATGTAAACGTGTGACCCAACCTTTGTTGTTTTCACTAATAAGTCCTTTATTTTGTCAAGCACATCAGACATTTCTAGAAAGCCAATCTACCAGACTATCCGATTTAGTCATTCGTTTTAGTGTCTCCTTGTAAAGTGTCTCCTTATAAAGAAGTCTCCTTATAAAGAAGCTTATAAAGAAGCTTATAAAGAAGCTATAAAAAAATCGACCCTGGGCGGTCGCATATGGCAAAACAAATCGACCCTCAAAGGGTTAAAACTTGTTCCCTACCGCACCCATGGGGTATTGAGCCTGCTATCGATAGTTTTCAACGCCACTCTCGAGACCTTCCACGCTGCTCACGGACACACTGAGCTATAGGACGTGAAGGAGGAGAACTGTATTTTTGTTTTCTAAGCAGTTCAATTTCTTCCCATCAGACGGTAATTTTTTAGCATGTGTTACGCGATCGTCAAAGTAGATGTAGTGATTTGCAGATCTCGTGATTCCGCTGTGTCTGCGGCCAATTTTATCGATGGATTAAGCAGCAGCGAGTTTGAGGATGCTGCTTTTTCATTGGACTGACTCTGAGAGCGACAATGACACAAAGCAGCCAGGAACATCAGCGGCCGCAGCCCGGTACGCTGAACTGTAGTGCTTGCAGTTAAATTTTTGTAGGGGAACACCTGTTCAATGAAAAATTTTTATTTTTTCGGAGATAGTGCTTATTAGACGGCAATTTGATTATCTCATAATTTTTATTACACATTTTTCTTAATAGATACAGTCGTGTCTTTACAAACTTTCTTCAATTTTATCCAACAATCTTGATTCTGGCAATTTATATCTTTTTTTATGACATACATCCCATTAATAAAACATTTATGCCTGAGAAGTGCATTCATTCTGCTTTTTGTTTATGTATTACATAAAATATTTAGTGCAGTGGTTCCTTTAGAAAAAATAATCTGGTGCAACCTACAAAAACGCCTATTTTTTCCACAGTAAGGAAAGAGCTAAACATCTTGCAAATGGTGAAAAGGTAGTATGTTAACAAATAGTAAATGAAACTGAATCTCTCAGCTTGTATGTAATGTGTTGCTGTCCTGCAAGACAGATCACAAGTGCCGGCAGCAATAAGCACACATACAGTTCAAAACCAAAACAAAAACAGAACTCCTATTCACTACCTGCACCATGCCAAAGTGTAATGCGATATCACAGGGCATATACCTGCTGGATGTCCACTGTTACATCCCAAATACACCAGAGGAGAAACGAAATCCAGTGGGTGCTTTAGGTGAAGATGGTAGTGCGAGTGCATGTGTATGACAAATGCCTAACAAAGTATAGTACAGTCAACTTTCATTATTTTGGCCCTAACAGGGCTGACAAAATTTATTAAGGTGAAAGCCTTAAGTGGCTCGTCGCAGTGGCTCATACCTAAAGAAACGGCGTGTCTAGTCAAGTGATAAAAAATATCACGATCAGCAATGGCTCATAACCCGCTAAGCAAGCAAAGATGGAATGGCTTATACCCCTCTAAGCAAGTAAAAAATGCAATGGCTCATACCCCCTTAAGGCAAAGGTTACAAGCACTCGGCAAAGTGAAGCAAACAGTGCATACATTTATTGAAATAACCCATACAACACATGCATGCATTTCAATAAAGAACAAGCTCAAAACTAGCATCCGAACCATTAACAAAGCAGTGCATACCCCCCTCGAAAGTATGCTGTGGCCGAGGATGCTTGCCAAGTGAGAAACAAGGTGCGACGTGAGAAGTATTAATTAAAAATTAAATTATCAGGTTTTACGTGCCAAAACCAATTTCTGATTATGAGGCACACCGTAGTGGAGGACTCCGAAAATTTTGACCACCTGGGGATCTTTAACGTGCACCTAAATCTAAGTACACGGGTGTTTTCGCATTTCGCCCCCATCTAAATGCGGCCGCCATGGCTGGGATTCAATCCCGCGACCTCGTGCTCAGCAGCCCAACACCATAGCCACTGAGCAACCACGGCGGGTAGAAGTATTAATAAAGCAGTGCATACACCCCCCCCCCCCCCCCCCCCCTGGAAGTATGCTATGGCTGAGGATGCTCGCCAAGCGAGAAACGAGGTGCGACGTGAGAAGTGGCAGGAGCAAGGCATTCGGCCGTGAGTGCTGCTTTCCCCTGCTGAGAGGATGCAACATAAAGTCGAAGAGAAACGTTGCTGGCGCGAGTCTAAACCCACTGTACAAGCAGTGAAAACGAGCCGAAGAAGCTAAACTGTGAAAGCACCAACGCAACAATGCAAGACGGCAACGTAGAGAGGATGCCGAAGCTTGGAGACGACTTGCCACACGTTTACTTCACACTGTGGCTCGTTATGCCTTGTAAGAAGTCTGACCCCTCCGATCATATAAATTAATGCACTACCAAGTGTGTAGCAGGCTTTTGCCTTCCCATGTTACAGGAGTGTAACATACTGCCAAACTTTTTTTAATTATCTGGCGGGTCGAATTAAACAAGATGTAAAAAAAATGTCAAAACACACCGCTGATTCATTTGGCAGTACTTGCCAAATTCTAACACGCCCCTTAATCAAATGTGCACACACATCCTATGAATCCAAAGTATTTCTGAAAACTAACATAAAGGTAAATTAAGGCTCCTAAACAAAGTATAAATATAGCGCACACCTGATTTTTCAGCAAGAAAAATAGGCAAGGGTCTAATATGTGTTGCACAGTGGCGGCCAGTTTCCCAGTCAGCTTCGGCGCAATATGAATGTGTTACGCAGCAAAGCATACAAATGCAGCAAACGCAGTTTTTGGCTCAATTTTCTTGGAAAAATAGAAAGGTGTGCAATAAAATAAAAAAGAATTTACTGCAATCAGACACTATGAGCTGCCTTTATTGCTTGAAAATTCCTATAGCAGGACGAAAATAGGCGCTTTAGCCGGGAGATGACGTGTTCAATACATTCATTGTACCCCAGGCCAGGTCAAGACAGACACTACCAGTAATGGGGTCGCTATTGAGGCCACCATAGGTGTCAGGCACATGCATGCTGACTTGACTGGAAAACTAAGCATGAATAAATTATATAATGACACATAGAACAGACAAGTACAAGCACTACTACCAACTGTTTATTCCTGTCAACCCACTATTGATTTATGCACTCTTTTGAGTGCATGTATCACGCTACTTCCTAAAGCGAAAGTGTGAAGCCATATCAGCTAGAATTATCGTGCAGGTCAGAAGCAATTTCTTAGAAAGTCAAACTCGCCCTCATGCAAAACTGAAGACGCTCCACTCATGCTGACTGGTCAAGTTCAAATTATTCAACGAAGGCCACTTTTAGTGTCAAATAATGAAAGTTTGGACCTATAGAAACACATGGGCACTAACCGGGACCTTTGGTTGAGATTGAATTAACCAAAAAATTGAATTAACCGCAGTCGAATAAATGGAAGTCTACTGCATTTAGCAACCATGCCTAATGCTCATTCTACTGCAGGAGCGTGAGGCTTTTTCTTATGTGGTGGTACACTACTCCTGGACATGGGCACGTATGGAGATATGGCTTGCACTAACATCATGAGCCTCATGCTCCCACTCCACGAATGGTGTTCGCACAATAGGCAGGCCCCCTATATCATATGATACAAACCACCAAAGTCATGCTGCAGTGTGGCTCACCAGAACCTTCTGTAGAAGTGGAATCACATAATGAGTCATCACATAATGTGCAGATGGCACAATGCATGATGCTATGTACCTAGAGTGTGAATACAGTATTGACCGCAACTCAAGGAGAAAATTATGCTGTGGGTTTCTGAGACATAACACAGTCAGCACAAATGCAGTTGGGAGGTGCCTACAGTAGTAATCATTGTCGGAGAAAGACATTAAGAACTGCATAGAAATCTGACATGGCCTCTTTCTCTAAGCTTAGAGCCAGAAGCTGGAGTTGAGGAGGGAAAAGAGGGAGAAAGAAAAACTGTTTTCCTATAATAACTACACTCACACTCAGTATATACTAAGTACATCATCATTATAATCATCATCATCAGCCTATTTTATGTCCACTGCAGGACTGAGGCCTCTCCCTGTGATCTCTAATTACCCCTGCATTGTGCCAACTGATTCCAACTTGCACCTGCAAATTTCCTCATTTCATCACCTCACCTAGTTTTCTGTTGTCCTCAACTGTGCTTCCCTTCTCTTGGCACCCATTCTGTAACTCTAACGGTCCGCCGGTTATCCATCCTACGCATTACATGGTCTGCCCAGCTCCATTTTTTTTTTTCTCTTAATGTCAATTAGAATATCGGCTATCCCCATTTGCTCTCTGATCCCCATCCCTCTCTTTCTGTCTCTTTAACATTACACCTAACATCCTTAGTTCCATCGCTCTTTACGTGGTCCTTAACTTGTTCTCAAGCTTCTTTGTCAACATCCAAGTTTCTGCCCCACAAGTTAGCACAGGTAGAATGCAATGATTGTACACCTTTCTTTTCAATGATAGTGGTAAGCTCCCAGTCAGGATTTGGCGATGTCTGCCATATGCACTCCAACACATTTTTATTCTGTAAATTTCTTTCCTATGATCCCGGTCCCCTGTGAGTAACTGACCTAGATAAACGTACTCCTTTACAGACTCTAGAGGCTGACTGGCGATCCTGAACACTTGTTTCCTTGCCAGGCTACTGAACATTATCTTTGTCTTCTGTGCACAGGTTAAACATAGTACATAAGTCAAACTAATTTTGCGACATCATTTCTAGGAGAGCACCACATTGTTTTAAGGGTGTTCCCAAGTTTCGAGGAAAAAAAGGAATTTTAGTGACACCACTCTGAAATCGGCAACCAGATAGTAGTATGTATCAGGCTCGCTGAAGACTGAAGTCAAACAGTATGGTTTTGCATCAAAGCACATGGGGGACATGGCATGCCTGTGTAACTCTTATCTTTGATACATAATAATTTCCATAATGTGTTTAAGGCAATGGGGTTACAAGAATATAGAGACTTCAATCGATAAACAGAGGGCAAACAAGGGAAGCCTACACTTCGAGCCAATGGTTTGGCAAGGGGACCCATCTTTGTCCAGGCTGACAAAATTAGAAAAATATGTCGGCCTGGCAAAGACTTGTTGAAATGTTGGCTCCATGCTAGGTTTCTCTAGATCACCTACGGTGGCTGTAAGTCATTCACAGACACCTTCGCAAACAAATTGATAGTACACGCCTTTCTAATGGATCAAAATAAGGAATGTGCAGAAGCATGAAATACTATAAACTTACATGAGAAATGCCCGTAAACTCTTCCTGGAGTTGGGCACAGGCATTCAAGTAGCTCTCAGCTTGTGCCATGGCATAATGGTGGCCAGAGTCGGCCAGTGTTTGAGCCAAACCAGCTGCACACATCTGGACAAGCTGCATCAAGCGCTCATCGTCTTCCAGTTTCAACCTGCACAAACAGTGCGTAGTGATGGTAATGCTGTCAAAGCAGCTACATTTAAGGGGAGATGCTACATGAAAGAGCTTTCTCGTTTTATTAATTGTACTAAAAATTTGAAAATACTGCCATCCATAGAATAGTTTATGCTGATTTTAAATACGTCATTAGTTTTTGTGTAGCTGCTATACTTTTTTTAGCGACGTCCTACAGAACAGCAAAATATAGTGATCTTTGCAGGCACTTTCTTGCGTATAAAATTTTCACAAAAAGCATCGTGCTGTAGCTTATTTAGCTTGTTGTAGACCGCATGGCGCCAATATTTATCCAAATAGCATGTACAATTACTGGAACTATGCAAAACAAGTTACGACACTTTAACAAATTTTTTTCACAATTCCATGAAATATTATAACCTTGTACGCAACTAATGCCGAGAGATATCGCAGTTTCAAGTAGATATCAGCATTCTACATATCTTGAAGAGTACATATGCGAAATTTCGTTAGTAAAGGACATTTATAAGTGCACAAGGTTATTCTCATGGGATTGCAAAAAAAATTAATTGAAGTGTACCTACCAATCTTCTTTTGCATAGTACACTAATTGTACACGCTGTTCGTATAAATATCAGCACTTTGCAGTCTACAAAGAGCTAAATAAGCTGCAACACAATGCTTTTTCTGAAAACTTGACACACAAGAAAGTGCACGCAAAGATTACCATATTTTGTGATTACGTAGGATGTAACTCAAGAAATGTAGCGGTTAGACAAAAGCTAATAACATACTCAAAATCTGCTTGAAGAACTCTTTAAATGACTTAATTTTCAAGCCTCTAGCACAAATAATAAAAAAGTCTTTTTAGAGTAGCACCTCCCCTTAAGAGTAAAAATGTGTTACTTTAAATAAAATAACAATGCCTTACTCCAGTATTAATTTAGCCCATAACACTGCATTAGCCTTCAATACTTGGAAAAACAGAGATGATCTTACTTGGTTAAACTGAAACCTTTGATATGTTCGTGCTATGCCTAAGTGACTGTAAAACTGAGTGTCACAAAACACCAACGCACACATAGTGTGCATCCATGCAACTATGTACATGCATTACAACACTGTGAATATGTCACATCCCATTCAGGGACTGGATTTCTGGTCTGCTTTAAAACTGCTACGATAACGTCAAGTTTGGGCACCGATGGTCAAAAGGGGACACAAGCAGTGGACAAGACTTGCCGAAGGATGAGCTCTTTCCAGAGGGAGAACATTGCTTCTGTGTTCTTTTCCAGACAGTGTGATGACAGCAGCACACCCTGCCAAAGAAACATGCAATATCATGCAGAGCACCACCTGTGGCAAGCTATTTGTGAAGCGTAATTTCCCAAGGACGGGTATGATAGTGGCATTCTATATGTTAGCATAGCTCCATCTCTGGCAACTATTAACTATAAACACCATGTCCACTCTACAAGAGCATTTGAGTGCTTCTTCTCAGCACAAAGTACCGTAAAATATCTAAGCACTAAACAGTAGTAATGTGCACAGTGCTGCAGCATTCCTTCCAGGTGTGTATCAACGAGATTTCACTGTATAAATTCCTGACACCAGCCATATGGACACTGAAGGACGAGAGATAATGTTCTAAGCTGCAAGAGTCAAGTGTCAGCTCACGACTTGCTTTAGCACAGTGAACCGATTCTTCGCCACTTCCCGACCGTGTGGGAAAGTGACCGATGATGCTCACACCCATGCACAGCCATGGGAAGCAGGCAAAGCTGTCGACTGGACCCTTATGCCGCAATTTCATGGATGAGATGTTGCCTTGCACAAGCATAAAATGTCCTACAACCTGTTGCTTCCACTACAAGGCTGTGTTCTGGACCTGCAGTCAGCACAGGAATTTTCAGGCACAAGTTATTATTTAGGAGCTTTAGTAAACTATTGGTTGTGCTAAAACTATTACTGCTGAACATTTACTTCACCACAAGTATCCTCTTTTGTCTCCTTTCTATTTTTCCCACTCTAGTTTTTCTTTTCCCAGATGCACTGAACATGAGCCATGAGTCTTGCATGGGGTAGCTCTGGTCTCCACTTTTACGTTGCATGTTGATAAATTTGAAACTAATTCAAAAGAAACACTTTTGTGAGCTTTATAGAGTGCAATCCCATCACCTCACGCAACTCTTCTACAGAATGAGCAACTATACCAGAGATCTCCTGTTAACTCTGTTTTGCATCATTCAAGTTCATTCCATGCCTGACAATTTATTCTCATCACTCAATCTAATCCTCTGCCACAATATACTTATTAAAATACTATTAAAAAAGCCGAGAAATCCAAACATTATAACCCGACATTGTCACATGGGCCAAGTTCATACACCACCTCAAGTGTGTGTACAATGTGCACAGAAATGCTCGCAAATAAAGAGCACTAAAATAACACATACCATTCATTTCACAATACAGATTAACGCAAAAATGCTACTCAGCAGACGGTCTGGTACACATTGACTCAATAAGCAGACATTTACCATGGCTTACCACACAGCCAGTGTAGTACAGCTGACTTCCGATAATAGAACCTCTGTAGAACAAATTTCACTTCAATTACCTAAGCTTGTATTAAAGGTAGGAATTAAAAAGAACAATTTCCTTTTGAACGAAAAGAAGAGGTACCAAGGAGGCCAAGTTTTATTAGTCACAACCATATTAAGCTAAGGAAAGCACGGGGGAATTTAGTTTTTTGCTTTTTCGGCAGAAACATAGAAATGATAAAGTAACGCGAAATGAAAGTAGATGAAGTGGAAAGTGTAGGAAAAAACAGCTTGATACCAGTGAGAGCCAAACACATGGAAGATGTGAGCTCAGCTCCCACTAGCAAGAAGTTGTCTTTTTTTTTTTTCGACTTTCCTTTTTCTCTACCTTATTATCTTTATATCTCAATTTTTAAAAAAATTTACCCTGCGCTTTCCTTGGCTTCATTATCTGTTGGCTTCATATGATACCTGCCTTTTAAACACACACAGATGAAAGGTCAAAATAATGATAGTCAAATGTATTTACTTTATTACATAAGGCTTCACATACAGTGAAACCTCATTACTACGAACACCACATTAACAAACTTTTCAGATTAATGAACTTTTCAGAAATCCCCTGCTGACTTCTTATGGTTTCAATGTAAAAATATTTCAGTGCTACGAATTTCAGAATACCGAACATTTCAGAATAATGATCATTATTCAGTTTCCATGTCATGTTAACAACACTTCAGCACTAAGAACTTAATATTCTGAAATCTGGGGATTCTTAGATTTCCGTGTATCCTTCATGACAGCTGAAACAGTAGGCTAGCAGACAAGTTGCAGAAAGTAGAGGCCATGGTGCATGGGTTTGCAAAACCTGGGACAGGGTGGGGCGCCCAATAAAAAAGAAATGGATCAACAGTGCATTTTTACTGCGAGTTTGATGGCACCTATCTCCAAACTGATGTCATTCTGGAAATTCATTTCAAGTGGTATCGCCTTGCAAACTCACCGGCTACAATTCATAAATTGCAGTATGCGTTGTGAAGTAATGAATTGGGAAGCCAATTAGTGAATTTGCATTAATTAGTTGATAAAGTTGGCTCGCCATCGCAGCCCTGTGAAAGTGGATGCCCAGTAAAGCTGTTGCAAAACCACCACTACAACTGCTGAGGGGGGATGCAATGCTTTATCGATGGTTCGCATGCTTGTTTTGAGCTTGTTCTTTACTGAACTGTTGTATATGTTGTAGGGGTGATTTCAATGAATGTATGCACTGTTCGCTTCACTTTGCCGAGCGCTTGCAGCCTCTGCTTTATGGGGGTATGGGCCATTGCTTATGGGGATATGGGGGGGGGGGGATAAACTTTTATTGTAGTACCAGAACTTTATGATGGCCGGGCCTATGCCTCCCATGAGGGGACGTCGAGGGCTTGCCTCACCACCGTCTCATGGGCGTGCTGGGTCGCCCAGGTTTGGTCGTCGAGGGCGGAGCTCCGCAGAGCCTCATGCAGCCTCGACGAAAGGGTCGTGGATGAGCCACTGAATTTTGCCTGTTCACGGGGGTGTGAGCCATTGCTGATGATAGATGCTTGTTTTGAGCTGGTTCTTTATTGAAACGTACGCTGTTCTGTATGTTGTATGCTTGATTCCAATGAATGTAGGCACTGTTCGCTTCACTTTGCTGTGTGCTTGTAGCCTCCGTGTTATGAGGGGGATGAGCAATTTCATTTTTGCTTGCTTAGGGAAGTACGATCCATTGGTGATGACAATTTCTGCTCATGGACAGACACGAAAAATGCCGACCACTGAGAGGCTAACAGCTTCACTAAGAAAAACAAAACGCTGGAGATAATTTTTTTTCTTTTGATCTATTGCGGAGGCAACGAAGCATAGAGTTTTATGAGCACATGGTCCACCCAGACAAGTGTCACCAAGCAACGGAGGCTTGTCTCTTCCTTTTTTCACCCTTCTTTCTGTGCATCCCTTTTTCTTTCGCGCTTCTCTCTGCAGCCTTACTAGCTATATGCGCAGAGAAATGTAATCTCCACACTTGCAGGAATGCTACACAGTCACACTTTGCTCTTTCCGGACAGTGTCCACAGGAAGGAATGTGAAAAACAAATAAACAAGAAACACAGCGCTTTGGAGGATACATGGAGCTTCCTTTTAGTAAGTGGTTTTCTCAGCGTCAGCAACCGTTTTGCGCGCGTCACTCTTATACAGTGCTTCAGTGGTGCATGGAGGCAAGATCTATTGAAAATAGAGCATGAGCTAAGAGCCAACAGCGACATTTTTATGGATAGCTCAAATGGCAACAACGTATGAACTGATGGGTTGATGGGCAGAACGGTTAATTTGGGGCTTTCACTACATATAACAACTTTTTAGAATAAGCCACAATTTACTGCAGTCCTCTGAAGTTCATTATATCAAGATTTCACTCTATTGTTACAATTACATTACCTGCTCAAAGCGACCATGCTCAGATGGGTGAGGTGAAATATGCACAGAAGTATGGAGGCCGCCTGTCTTCAGTTCAACTTCCTGCAAGAACTGGCGGTAGTCCTTGTCCTGTGTGCCCATTCTGTAACAATAAAGCGGCACATGAAGTAGATGTAACATAGTGAAAGCTCAATTGTCAGTCCTCATTACTTCACATTTTCAAATAATTCAAACCATTTTCCCACCATGGTCATGCCGAGTTGCATAGAGCTCACATGTGCAAAAAAGCTCGTTTACTGCATACAAATTGCTTCTTTCAATTATTAATTCAACCTGCGTGCCACTAAGCATACACTTATGGCCACTTTCCTGGCACAATGGAGTGTGCAATTGATGCTGAGCAGCTTTAAAGAGCACCAGGGGTACAGCCATCTCATGGAAGAGCACAGACAACACTCTAAAGAGGCAACCATCTTCCAGTTATGGTAGCCACCACTTGACCTTCCTGCCTGCTTTCTTGCACAACAACTAATCAAGCACAGCAGCGATTCCAATGCTGGATAAAAGCATTGTATTTTGAATAGCACAGTTTTGTCTGCCTTGGTGGTGTATATATTCCAGGCACAAGGGAGAGTATGCACCAGCACACGTGGTCATTACTGCTTTGTCAGACATACAACCCAGCAACTGATTTCGTTGAGCATTGTGAATTCTGATTGGTAATGTCGCTTGCCATTAAAACTGATGTGGGTAAGAAACCCATCTTTGTCTGCTTGGTTTACCTGCTGTGGTTGCTCAGTGGCTATGGTGTTGGAGCGCGAGGTCGTGGGACCGAATCCCGGCCACGGTGGTCGCATTTTGATGAGGACAAAATGCGAAAAACACCTGTGTACTTAGGTTTAGGTGCAAGGTAAAGAACCCCAGGTGGTCGAAATTTTTGCACATAAAACCCCACAATTTAATTTTTTAATGCCATGGTTTGTGCCAGCTATGGAAACATGTCCCAAGTCCAAATAGTTACCACGACTAAGCCTTTCTACGAACAATGTACACCTAGTTTTCCTCGAATGGACCTAGTTTTCAGGGAAAACTATGCTAACTGGATTAACAAGGCTGGCTGGCTTACACATGTAGATTCTTTTCCATTTTGTAGCCCCCATTTCATGGGATGTCAAATAGCAGTACACCCACTTTCCCCCTTCTTTTTTTTTAAAGGGACTGACAACCGTTATCTAAGGATCCAGTTTTTTATGGCTACACCTGCAGCGGTTACTTCCAAAAGCGCACGAATATTTCGCAAGCAGAATTTTTCTATCTGAGCAGCTTCTAAAAAAAAAGCAAGAGTCCCTCCTCCAGCAATGCTGAGAAGTGAGAGCGATGCCGAGAACCTGCCCCACAAATTGTGAAAGCCGCCCATCGCTTTGCTTTCACTGGAGCGAGTGCAGCTGTGGTTAACCACCTATATCTTGACCTTTTCAATCACTCTTGAAAATAAATAGCTCGTACAATAAGTTTGCATTGTTGTACAGAACTTTCTTATATTTGTACCATGTTTTTCCTCAAGTACACGCCTACGTCATGGCTGGCTGGCCCCCAGCATTGTTATACTGTCAACAGACGAGCCAAGCCAACTCATCGAAAACATCACGTGAGAGCAGCACCCCTTTCCTACTCACTACAAAATGAAGGCTTATCTACATATTGTAAGTTAGAAAGAAACTTAAAATAGAAAAATGTGTACTGCATTTCAAAACTAATAAAAAAGATCAGGAGAACACTAGCAGAAGGTCACATGACTTGTCACTTATGCCTCATCATGTTCTTGCCACATGGGGCACCAAATGTCATTTTTCCCAACTTTCATTGAAAAATTAAAAATACAAAATATGTTTAATGAGAAAAACAGGGCTAGTTTTAGCCAACACGATTGACAATCTTTCCATCAGTGGGTTTATCTCGATTCATGTTTTGAGTGGTTGTCTGTCCATTTAACACTTCCCTCATCCTACTCTACACATCTACTTATTCTCCTCCCTCATTAGAGGGGGGTGAGAGTGAGCTACACATAAACGCTGCCAAGGAAGGTAGTTGCTTCTCTAAAGAAAACAAGTCAAAACACTTAGCAATATTTCTTGTTCAACCACTGTTGATCCCTTCAGGTCTCCATCTCCCTGTGAACTTCTGTCTTGTTCAGACATCAGCTAGCACTACATGCTACACCTTGCAGGCGTTTAAAGCCAGCACAATGTAAGAGCATCAAAGGTACATACTTTGTGAGAACTTCACACAGGAGTGGAACCATGCGCTTCAATTTAGGAGGCAAGTGAGAGGCATTGAGGACAGCCCGAAAATAGGTTACTCCATTGGTGGCCTGCTCTGTGGTCTGCACGTTTACCCCACCTGCAAAACAAAGAGCATTCTCCAGACTCTGAGCACTGAAGTGAACTTTCAAAACTCAGAAACCCTGCACACCAAGTTTTAAGTACAGCATGCACATTTGTTTCCATGCACAGATGCTTTCTCGGGAACAGCGCACCCGGTTTTCAGGCTTTGAAAAGAGCCTCAACCAGGTCAGTTTAACATGTTGTCCTCCGATGTTGATTCTATGACATTGTCCAAGAAGCATTTTCCCCCCACAAGAGTTCCTAAAAAAGGTGCCGTAACATAGCAAGGTGGCTGACTGGGCCAGTTGATAATCCATAGTGAACATGAACATCCCAAAAGGCCACATGGGGGCAAAAGCAGACAGAACAAGAGGACGTCCTCATCTTCTTTGTCTTTGTGTTGCGCTGCTCCCACTCAAGCACAGTAACAGGTGCACTAGAGGCATTCAATTCAATAAACTTTCCCTCTGTACTCTTCCTCTCCAGTACACTCTAGTCAGTACTTCTCCCCACTCTGCTGCTTGCCTAGTGTCTTCAGGCCTCCACAGAATGAAATCCTGCATTGTGGTTCTATATGGTATAGCTAACAGCATTGTTCATTTGTACAGTCGACTTCTTTATGTTCGATTTTGAATTGACTGCAGAATTGATTGAACTATCCAGTAACTCGAATTAAAAGAGGCAGAGAAAAGACAATGTACAAAACAGCACCCAATATTATAACATAAAAAATGTTGTATGCCTCAGATTCTGGCAATCACAAATACGATGAAGCCTGTAAAGTCTACCTTCACAGAATGAAAATTTATTTATACTTAATGTCTATTATCATCAATATCACAGCTGTTTATCGCTACATAGAGACAGCAACATGCCATCCTCCATGCGATCTACTGTGTTTGATATTCCAGATTTCATTATTGACCCCCCACCACTGCAAACAAGATGGAGACCTATGCCTAGACTGACAACTTCACAAGTTCGTCCTTCAATGCATGCATGGAGGAGTGATGGTTTTAAAAAATTCAAACTTGATGTTGCGGCCTTCCAGGGTGAGCTTTCTGCTGTTAGGACTGACAGTGAGCAGTGCCGCTTTGAAAGTGAACTCCTAAAAGTATAACTGAAGCAGACTAGGAGTGAGATAACTGAGTTGAAACAGTACTCCAGAAATATGAATGTTGAAATTCAAGGGCTTCTGGTCGAGCCAGGTGAGGACCTTCTGAAAGAAGTTCGAAAACTTGAGGGGTGTCTGAAGGCCAACGTCACTGAGAATGACACGGACGTTGTGCATCGTGTGCCATCTACAGGTGAGAGTAAGCCATATGTGGTCATAAAGTTTCGTTCGAGAGCTGCCCGGGAAGGAATGCTTTCGGCAGCAAGGAAGGGCAAACTGAATGCAAGGAATTTAGGGTATGACACCAATGCTTCGATCTACGAGGAGCATCTCTGCCATGAAAAATTTTGCTAGCAAAAGCGAGACAAGCGAGGAAAGAGAAAGAAATGGAAGTTTATCTGGGTGTCTCAAGGCAAAGTACTCATGCGGAAATTGGAGAAGACACCAGTTTTGCGCATAACGTGCAAGGAGGACTTGGCGCAAGTTGTTTAACTGGCCGTCACGGTGCAATAATGGTTTCCTTAGTTGTAATCCTGCATGTCATTTTTCTTTATTTTTTTTAATCACTTTGTTAAACAGGAAAACATATTTCCGACTTTTTTTTTTTGCTGAGTGTTAGATGTGTTACCTATTTCTTCATACTACACAGCACTTTGTGTAACCTATGTCCCTACTCTTTATCTGTATTATGCAAGTGAACATTTGCATAATGCATGCAATATTCCTGTGTGCTGGATTAGCGTCATATATCACTTATCTGTTGTCTATACTAGTTTTTCTATCGTTGTACAACCAGAGTATGGCTTCATAAAGATTCAGCAGCAGTTCTTAGTGAGTATGTTTACCCTTTTTTTGTTATACATTCCATTCAAGAGCTGCTGCTTTGTTATACTTGCTATACTTAATTTCTGTATACCTATATTATTACCACCTTCCCCTAACGGACTCTAATACGATTGGTTCTAGTCCACCTGAACTAAATTCATTCATTGTAGACCAGCGCATAACACCCCTAGCTATGCTTCACATTAATATGCAGTCTGCTCTGTTCTTCTTGATGAGTTTCAATTAGATTTCTCCATAGTTATGCTAAAAGAAGCGTGGTACCATGATGACTTGGACATTATTAATATCATAGGTTATAATACGGTTTACTTAAATAGCAAAATAAGGTCAGGATGTGGCATATGTATGTTAAACAAGAGATAACAAGTGGTCGCAATGCACAGATTATATTGAAATTGTGCCTTTTGAAGTAGAAAACTGTGTTTGCTGCAGTATACAGGCTATGCAATGGCAGTATTAACAAAATTTTATACAGTTTTTATATAACATGTTTTCCATTGTTAATGACCAGGGATATGACTCATGTTGGGAGGTGACTTGAATATTAATATGTTAGCAAGCACTAATAAGCAAATGGATCTTTCCACACTTCTTGATTCCCACTTTCTATCGAATGTCATTGTCACTCCTATTCGTATTACTGACTCGAGTACAACATTAATACATGTGTTCACAACAAACTATCCCTTCGATTCCGTATTTTCTGGCACTATTTGTACTGCTATCAGTGATCACCTACCTATATATTTTATTGTACACCAATCCTGCTGCACACTCAGATAGGCTGCTTCTGGTATACATTATAGAGCCGTAAATTCAAACTCTCTTTCGCGCTTTTGTGATGGAACTGAGCAAATGCAATGGGATGACTTTTCTTTCTCCTGTATTGATTTAGCTTATGACTATTTTATCGGAACAATCAGTTCAGTTTACAATAAACATTTCCCACTTCAGGTTTATAAAAAACCAAAGCGTGCCTGTAAACCTTGGATCACTACAGAGATCCTAAAGGTGACGAAGGAAAAGGACAGCCTATTTCATGCATTCCTAGTTAACTGAAATCCAGATCCTTTGAGGATGTTTAAAAAATGTTGAAATTTGGTCATTAAGTTACAACGGCAAGCAAAACAAAATTGTTATTATACCACGTTCGAGGGGGTCACAATATTGTTATGGGAGAGAAAATATATGTATTTACAATGTATACAGTTACGAGGTTGTAGCTCAGTAATCAGGGTTAACACCATCTACCGATTGTCGAGACACTTCAACCTCCTCTTCACCTTACAACATCCTTTTGTCCACAGCGGCACAAACTCGTATGCGAGATTAACCCCCGTGGCAGAAGCATCGTCTCAATGCTTCCTAGGGTGTCAAATTAGTGTGAGAGTTATAGGGCTTTAGTCGTGCACAATAAAAACGTGCACGATAACAGTTCTTGGTGGGGTAGAAGACGTCAAAGTCACAGGGGATATCTCATATGTGAGGCTGGTGACTTGGCGAAGAACTTGGTATGGCCCGACGTATCGCGGCAGCAGTCTTTCGCAAAGGTCGACGCGACGGGAGGGTAACCAAAGCAGGACAAGTGACCGGGGGCTGAAATGAATGTCCCGACGACAACTGTCATAACGGTGCTTTTGGCTAGTCTGAGACGCCAGAAGACGGTCCTGGGCAATGCGACGTGCTGTGGCTGCGCGAACAATGGCGTCGTGAGCATAGAACATAGTAGTGGTGGCATCGGAAGGGAGCAGCTAGTCAAGAGGCAGGAGTGGGTCACGGCCATATAGTAGATAGAACAGAGAATAAGCAGTAATATTGTGATGCGATGAATTGTACGCAAACGTCAAAGGATAAAGTGCAGTCCCAATCCCAGTGATCATAGGACACGTACATGGAGAGCATGTCCGTGAGTGCACGGTTGAGATGCTCGGTAAGTTTGTATGCGGGTGGTAAGCCATCGTGAACTTGTGGGACGTGGAGCAAGAGTGAAGAAGGTCGTCAAAAACCTTAGAAAGAAAACAGCGGCCTCTATCAGTGAGTAGCTGACGTGGGGCACCATGATGTAGGATCACTTCATGAAGTAGAAAATCAGCCACATCAGTTGCGCAGCTCATACAGAAGGCCCACGTTATGGCATAAGGCGTGGTATAGTCCATTGCAATGGCCACCCACTTGTTGCCTGAGGATGAAGTTGGAAATTGGCCAAGGAGGTCTAGGCTGACAGAGTAAAATGGCTCACTGGGGATGTCTATAGGCTGCAGGTGCCCAGTGGGAGACAATGGAGGCTTCTTGCGGCATTGGAAAAGTTCACAAGCAGCGACGTAACTTCGAACAGAGTGATATAGCCCACATTTGAAGTAGTAGCTTAGCGCGAATAAAACCACGGACACAAGGAAGACAGACAAGGACAAGCGCTGGACGACCAACTAGCCCAACAGTCAACTCTTCTAGATATAGCCGAGGCCAGAAAAATCGCCTGTGCACACGGTCGTACGTACGAGAGACACCCAAATGATAAGCAGTGGGCACATCGTGTAATTGCAAGAGAACTGTAGAGTGCAGATGCTGGGGAATGACGATAAGTAATTGAGCACCATGTGGATTCATATTGTGTCAGTATAAGGTCCCGTCCTGGAGAACAAACATACGGAGGGAAACATCCTGTTGCTCTGAGGTAAGGCGTTCGATGATGGATCGCAAATATGGGTCACAACGCTGCTCGTCGGCGATGCGTGAGAAGTCGGAGATCGACAAAACGCAGGTATCTGTATCGGTTTCGGTGCCATCGGGTAGGTCGACAAGATAGCGGGAGAGGCAGTCAGCGTCCTTATGTAGCCGCCCAGATTTGTAGGACACAGAAAAGGTGTACTCTTGCAGGCGTACAGCCCAGCGGCTAAGACGGCCTGTCAAGTCTCTGAGTGAGGATAGCCAACATAAGCCATGATGATTTGTCACGACGGTGAAATGCCGACCGAACAGGTAAGGGCAGAACTTAGCAATGGACCAAACAAGGGCCAAGCATTCACGTTCTGTTATGGGGTAGTTGCGCACTGGAGCTGAAAGAAGACTGCTAGCATCCGCGATCAAGCGATTGGTGTCCCGCTGTTGTTGGGACAAGGTAGTGCTAATGCCATGGCCGCTGGCATCAGTGCAAACATCTATGTAGGCATGCGGATCAAAATGACCCAACACGGGTAGATTGATAAGGCGATGATAAGCATTGAAAATGCTGCAGCCTGGTCGGGTCCCCAACGCAAAGTGGTGTCCTTTTTGAGGAGGTCTGCGAGAGGATGAGCGATTTTGGCAAAGTTCTGGAAAAATCACCAAAAACAGGAACACGGCCCTAGGAAACTTCGGACATCAGTAGAAGAACGCGGAAGTGGAAACTCACCAACGGCACAAACTTTATCAGGATCAGGCTGGACGCCAGCAGCGTCAACCAAGTGACCAAGTAATCCATTTGGCGGTGGCCGAAATAGCATTTTGCAGAATTGAGTTGTAGGCCAGCTTGTCAAAAAACAGCAAGGATAGCCGAGAGTCGGTGGAGGTGGCTCTCAAACGTCGGTGAAAAAACAATGACGTCATCAAGGTAGCAGAGGCATGTGGTCCATTTGAATTCGTGCAGAAGAGAGTCAATTATGCGCTCGAAGGCAGCAGGGGCGTTGCACAGTCCGAAAGGCATCACTTTAAATTGGTAGAGACCATCTGGGGTAAACGAAGGCGGTCTTTTTGCGATCTCGTTCATCTACTGCGATTTGCCAGTAGCCAGAGCGCAAATCAATCGACGAAAAATAACTGGCACCGTGTAAGCAGTCCAGCGCGTCATCAACATGCGGAAGCGGGTACATGTCCTTTTTGGTAATCTTATTGAGGTGACAATAATCGATACAAAATCTCCAGGTATCGTCCTTCTTTTTAACCAAAACAACAGGTAACGCCCATGGACTGCAGGGAGGCTCAATAATATCTTTGCAGAGCATTTTGTACACCTCCGTTTGGATCACCTAGCGTTCAGCCGCAGACACACGGTAGGGCCGCCAATGTATAGGAGGAGCATCACCAGTGTGGATTGGATGGGTGACAACCCGGTTCAACCTAGTGGGCGATTGCCAAAATTAAAGACATCTTCATAGGACATCAGAATGCTGCGAAGGGCGTCAGCGTAAGCAGGTCGTAAATCAGTAGCTATCATTGGTGCAAACTTGTCGTTGCGTGAAGTAGGAGGGGCAGAAGCTGCAGCAGTGTCAAATAGTGGCTCAACCATAAGAGCAGCTACTCCACAGTCTTACAAAGTGGACAGCACAGCGAGAGATACACCCTCAGGAAGCACTTGCAGACACAAACCGAAGTTCAGAAGAGGAAGCCACGCTTGATTGTTGACAAGAGTTACAATTGAGCTTGGTAGTGCTATTTGACGGGCCAGGAGGACGTCGCAAAGTGGGGACACCACATAAGGACCATCTCGAAGTGGTGGAGAAGGCGACATGAGGACGTAAGTCGCAGCATCAGGTGGCAATCAAACAAATTCAGCAGAACGAAGTCGGGACTTGTGGTCGTCGGTCGGTTTGGCAAAGTAATGGGGCAGTTCAAGGCAAAGGGTGCCGGTTGCACAGTCAATAAGTGCTGAATGGGCAGTCGGAAAGTTAATTCCAAGAATCACTTCATGGGGACACTCAGCCAGTATAGTGAACAGGACTAACACTGGACAGCCGGCAACAGTAACACTGGCGGCGCACATTCCCATCATGGCTGTTGTACTGCCATTTGCTACTCGGACGGCAGGCGACTCGGCAGGTGTCAGGACTTTACGGAGATAGCTACAAAGATCTGATCGCTGACCGACACCTGAGCGCCAGTATCGATGAGGGCTTGAACGGGTAGATCAACAAGAATTTCAACAAAGTTCTGTCGAGTAGTAGGGGTCAGCAGAGGTTTTGCAGTCCAAGTCGTCAATGCAGCTGCATCTCTGGGGGCTGCATTGCTTAGTTTCCCGAGAAGGGCCCGCGTAGGACAGGGACAAGGGACGTCAAGGTGTAGGCAAACGGGACTGACAGCGTTGCGGCGAGGGCGAGCGGCTAGTGGTGTGTCCTCGAGGTGGAAGGCCGGCATGATATGGTTCAGAGAGGGGCGACAGAGGCTAAGGGTCTCGGTCGAAGCGGCGGCCAGCATGTGGTCGAGGCAAGGAGTACTAGCGGCTACAACGACAGTGTCGGGAGATGTGACCGACCTGGGAGCAAGCAAAGCAAATTGGCCTGTCATCCGGTATT
The DNA here is from genome assembly GCF_023375885.2 of Dermacentor andersoni. Classification (NCBI taxonomy): domain Eukaryota; kingdom Metazoa; phylum Arthropoda; class Arachnida; order Ixodida; family Ixodidae; genus Dermacentor; species Dermacentor andersoni. The sequence goes on from NC_092814.1 coordinate 325,241,597, forward strand.
CGCCACTCAGAGGGGTTCCGATATCAACATTGATTCGGGAACGACTGTCGAGGTGCAGCAGAGGCAATGACAGGAGTGGTAGGAGTCGGACATGGGCGGACGGCAGACTGGATGTCCATGTTTGCAATTTCTTGGCGGACAACAGCTTGAATGAGTGAGATGGTCATGTTGACATGCGTATGAGGGCAGTGAGAACTTGGAGCCATAGCCTCAAGTTCGCGATGGATGACCTGCATCAAGCTTGGCGTTGTAGGCGAATGTGACGCCAGAAGGTCATTTTGTGACGCCGGAGGGTTGTTGCAGGAGGAAGTGGCAGCCATATTCGAAAGTTGGTTGAAGCGTTGCATGATGCATTTGCTCTTCGCTTGCTCAAAATTCCGGCATTCCTTAATAATAGACTCAACCGTTGAGCAGTTCCTGCAAGGCAGGAGGTTGAATGCATCATCCGCGATGCCCTTTAAAATGTGTCCAACCTAATCGGCCTCCAGCATGTCCACGTCCACTTTACGGCAGAGAACCAGAACGTCTTGAATATACGCGACGTACGATTCGGTTGATGTCTGGGCACGAGACGCTAGCTCTTGCTTGGCCTCCATTTGACGTCCCACAGGTCTTCCGAAAAGATCGCATAGCTTTTCCTTGCAGGAGTCCCAGCTTCTAATCTCGGCATCATGCGTCTCGAACCATACCTTCGCGGTTCCTCCCAAGTAAAAGATCACGTTGGCCAGCAAAAGTGTGGCATCCCACTTGTTGTGCTTACCGACGCGTTCATACGACGTCAGTCAGTCTTCGACGTCGACCTTGCCAGTGCCGATGAAGATTCCCGGGTGACGTAGCTGGGTTAGCACTACTTCCACTGGTGTCTGAGCAGCAGAGGCAGTGTCAGTAGCCATAACAGCAGAACCGTTGTGACGCCCGCTGCAAAGATCCAGGGCCGGCGTGTGGCAAGAGTACCCAGCACCTCCACCAAAATGTTACGGGGGAGAAAATATATGAATTTACAATATACACAGTTACGAGGTTGTAGCTCAGTAGCCAGGGTTAACAGCATCTACCGATTGTCGAGACACTTCAACCTCCTCTTCATCTCACAACGTTCTTTTGTCCACAGCGGCACAAACTCGTAAGTGACAATATCAAACAAATGTGGAATAAATTACACTCCATCATATCTCCAGGTAGAATAATAAATAGTTTAGAACTTGTAGCTGACAATGAAGTTATTAAAGGCAAGGAGTTAGCCGCCAATTCAATGAATACTTTAGCTTTGCATCTGTAACTGAGAGCTCACATCAAGATAGCGCCTTTGATTACTTACCCGTGCCGCTAAAGGAATCAATATTTATTTGCCCAACTGATGAAAATTAAATATTAAGAGTATTTAAAAACTTTAAGATGAGTAAGAGCGAGGATATAAATGGTTTAAAAATGGAGCCGATTAAATATGTTATTGACCTTCTTAGCCCGTGTGTGACACATACTTACAACCTTTCCTCAAAAACTGGCATTTTCCTACAGAATATGAAGAATGCTAAGGTGACAGCAATATACTATATTGGTGATAAAAATATTCTCGGTAACTCAGGGTGTCAACCAAGTTGACATTTCCAAATTCCCTGAGTTTCCCAGGTTTTCCCTGAGTGCCCTTGCAAAATTCCCTGAGTGATACAGAACTATGTGTTATGTCAAGACAGGCTGAAACCATATCGTCCGATGCTGTCACTCTCTAGTAAGCATATGAAAAAAACTAAAAAAAACGACTTAATCCAATTCGAATACTAAAGAGGAGTGTTCATGTTATTCAAAAAGAGAATAAAAGGGAGGGGTTAGTAAAATGCTCAGCAAATAAAATATCTTCGAAAAAAATTGCAAATCGAGTCTGACATTCTCAAACATGAATAAAAAGGAGATGCATACAGAAGCAAATATTTTCGAATATGAGCTATTTCTATCAACTGATAGCAAGCTCGTTGGTATGAGGTCCGAACTTTGTCAGAAGCGAGATTCTCTCTCAATCGCTGGTGTGTCGACCTCAACTGTCCTGACATACTCTCAGCCCGCGCACAACACGTCAGTGTTGCGTTTCATTGCTTTAAAGTTTATTATAGTCTGGATCAGGAACACCTGCATCTCGGCGTCAGACAACACTGTTTCTTGAGCTCAAGCTCCTTGAAAGAAGCGGCGGCACACTCCCTTTCCCGTTCATTCATCAATGCATAGGTCCTTTCTGTTCTTGTCCTCCTTCCGCCACTCGTTCGCCCCACAGACCATTTGAAGCATCTTCTTGGTCAGTTGCACAGTCTGCGTCCGATTTTTCGAACTCCCTAGGGGCCGTGAAAACGTCCGAAAAATCGGCCAGTTGGAAAAAATAAATGCATGTCATTTACTGCCCTTATGGGCTTAAACCGCCACAGGCACATTCGAAAACGCTCTGAAGGCCTGTAGGTATACATATTAGGCATATCGGTCCTCGTACTGTGACAGGAAATACCGGGTGCACACGTGTATATTTAAGGAATACATACGGTGTCCCGTGTCAATAGCCCCTCCCCACGCTTGTTATGCTTCACTGCAATACTCTTGCGTATGCTTCAAGTAACATTTCTGTACGGAGGCGAAGCTGACTTTCGGGAACCGGCGTTATGCAACGCACCGTGCTTTCCAAGCTTCTAAGCCAATCGCGAGGACCAAAAAGGCAGGGTCCGTGCCATTGCTGACAGCAACGAATTCTTTCAATAAAAAACACGGCACCCAACGGCAAGAAGCTTCATAGCGAACGTCAAAGCAGCTCTGCGTGTGAGAGCGCCGGTTCGAGGCAGCGAGGTAATCAAAATGGCAGCGGTGGTGGGTTTGATTAAGGCCGTTTCGGACCTGCGGTCACAGCAAAACGTCCGGAAAATGGGACGGCGAAGAGTTCTTGCGTCCGAAATTTTAGACGTTCTGATACATTGACTCTATGGGGTACGTGGCAGTGCTGCGAAGCCGTCCAAATTATCGGGAATTCGGAAAGTCTGTCATCGACTGTGCACTGGCAACTCCTTCAGAAGACGACAGGCCGTCAAAGACAATTCATTACAATTCCTGCCTGTTACTCGAGCTAGAATTACCGCGACTTGCGACCCTTTCAATAAAATTACAGCTAATTTTCCCTGATAGAGACACAAATTCCCTGAGCTTTCCCTGACTTTTTCCAGACTACTCAAAATCCCTGAGAATTCCCGGTTTTCCCGGTTGGTAGACACCCTGTTAACTATAGGCCCATTTCAATCTTTCCCCTATTCTCCGAAGGACTTGAAAAAAACATTCATCTTAGACTGTCGACAAAAAACTTTTTGTCAAATATTCCGTCATAACAATATCGCAATATGGATTTAGTTCAGGTTTTTCAACAGAAAGTGCTCTGTTTCAAAAAGAATTGATCCTTAAAATATTGAAACAAAAAAATTCCCACTCGGCATATTTTTAGATATGTCCAAGGTTTCTGACAAAATTATCCATGAGACATTAATAGGAAAGCTGCAGTGTTATGGAATTCATGGTGTTGCCCTCAATATAATTCAAAACTACTTAGCAAACAGACATCAATGTGTATCAGTAAGCAGAACTCTGTCTTCTGTGCGACTTGTTAAATACAGAGCTCCCCAAGGCAGCATACTGGGACCTGTAAGAGGTGGAGTCGGGCATGTAATAAGAGGTAGCTGGCCCATGCCATCGTCCGACTCATCCACGCTAAGGACGTGGTTGAAAGGAGGAACTTCTCATCGAGAACGAGGAATATGGGATTTATTTACAATATCCACATGAAGGGTGGAGAACATTGCATTTCATCAGTCTAGCATGACTGAAAAACAAAGCACACCGAGCAGCCGAAAACGGCTGCTTAAGCACCCTCTGTCCTCCCTAGATCCCCAGGCAAGAGAAAACTGCCATCCAACCTTCATCCAATCGGAGCGTCCAAAGTCACCTTTGAGGACGTGGATTCACGCACTCACTTCTGCACTTTTGTTTCACTGAACACACCAAGCAAAGAGGGGTCTCGTAGACAGGGGTTGTCACGCTTGACTCAAGCTGGCGTTTCTTGATTCCATAGCTGACTCCGCAGTTAGCCGCCACGTATGTCAAATGACCGTGACGATTAGCAGAGGCCGTGATAAAGCGCCGTAAAACACCCTTTTCCAGGAGTTCTCTTGTTCCAATTAGACCGTGAAGGCGACAGCGAAGTAACTAACAATACTCGGTCCGCCAAACGTACCTAGCCTTGCTAGCGCCATCGAGCTGTCCATAGCAGGCACATTGTTGGCTTCGTGAAGCGATTCGTCACAGCAGGCTAGGAGAGGTTCGACCCTGCAGGCCAATCGTAACAGACCGCTTTTGTTTATTTATTTATTAATAATATTGTACATGATAACCCTTCAGCCCAATATAATCTATGCTGATGATACAAGTCTTTTCTTTTCCAGAACAAATATACATTTCCTGAATCTAGCTAACATAACATTAGAAAAGATATGCACCTGGACACTTACATATTCTTTACAAATTAACTCTTCCAAAACTAAAGCTGTTCTTTCTTTCTCCAAATCCCCGCTCTTTTCTTTTTGGCAGCGGTCGTAGGAATTGGACGCCTACTAAGAATCTGTTTTCTCCGTTACTGACTGGTGCTGTCAAGCAATTGATTCCTGCTGTGAAGCATTCTACCATGCACAGCTACGCTCATGCCTGCACGTGCCACCCTGCTATGCCTTCTCCTGTGCCCAACTGTGCCTGCGCTACGTGGCTACTGGAAGAGTGACATTGCCTTCACAATCATCACCTTGTGCGGCCTTTAGCATTTGTCACTCGCACAAGCTGCATTTCTGCCCTAGGACACCACTAAGACTGCGCCAGTTGAGTCGGGCGGAATAAAAGGGAGCCACCAACGCATCTGGACACATTTTGTGGAGTGGTCGTAGGAACTGGACGCCTACTAAGAATCTGTTCTCTCCGCTACTGACTGTTGCTGTCGAGCAAGTGGTTCCTGCCGTGCAGCATTCCACCATGCACAGCTACGCTCGTGCCTGCATGTGCCACCCTGCTATGCCTTCTCCTGTGCCCAACTGTGCCTGCACTACGTGGCTACCGGAAGAGTGACAGCGCCTTGGCAATCATCACCTTGTGCGGCCTTTAGCATCTGTCATTCACACGAGCTGCATTTCTGCCCTAGGACACCACTACGCCAGCACCAGTTGAGTTGGAGGGAATATAAGGGAGCCACCAATGCATCCGGACAATTTTTCGGCAGCAGTCGTAGCAACTGGATGCCTACTAAGAATCTGTTCTCTCCACTACAGGTTGGTTTTGATAATATTTTCGTCCATGTTGTGTACTCACCTGCGGCTGCTGCCCATAAGTGTTGCCTTGTGGTTTTGCTTGCAAAGCAATATGCCTACTAAGGCATATGGCATCCAACATTTCTAACTCGTTTAGTGATTACTTCTATGAGATATACAATAATAGGCCTGTAGCTTCATCATATCCTCTTACACGTTATAACCATACATTTTTTCTCTTTCCTGTCACCCCTGATAAAGTGTGCTCTACAATCCTGAATCTAAAGAACTCTAGCATCGGGCTAGATAATATTTCTGCTTATCACTTAAAGCTTGGTGCTTCATATATTGCAGAAGTATCAAGCAATATAATTAATCTCATATTCAAATTTGGTAACTTTCCGCACTCCCTTAAGAAGGCCAGGTTAATCCCTGAGCATAAAGAAGGTGATATTACAAAGGTCCTGAACTATCGCCCTATCTCTATTCTGTCCTCAATTAGCAAAATTATTGAAAAATTATTTCTGAAACGTATTAACGAGTACCTAGACAAATTTAAGTTACTAAAGCCTTGGCTTTCGTGCAGGTAGTTCAACCAATTCAGCTTTACTATCATTAACAGATTTCTTAAGTCTTCCATCGACAACTGCAACTTTGTCAGTTCTGTATTTCTTGATTTTACTAAAGCCTTTGACACCGTTAATCATATTTTATTTAATAAACTAGAATCATTGGGCATAACTGGTCCACCTATTACTTTTTTTAAAAAATTACTTGATCGTGAACAATCAGTCTGCATAGGTGGCGTTCACTCAAATGTTAAGGTCATTAATCAAGGGGTACTGCAAGGCTAAATACTTCGACCTTTATTGTTTTGTATTTACATTAATGGCTTACCTGATTGTATTATTCTTCCTAACGTTGTCCTTTACACTGATGATACCACCATTTCCCCGTCACACAAATCGTTAACAACGCTAATCACTCAAATGAACAACGAATTTACCAAAGTTATTCAATGGCGTTCTTTACACAACCTAATTTTGAATCTGCTTAAAACTCAGTTCATGATTTTTTTAATAATCTCAAAAAGTTCTCCCTTATCTACCACAAGTATACATAGGCCATCATTTAATCCCAGCGGCCGACTGTGTAACTTTCCTTGGCATAAAATTAGACCCTAACTTGAAGTTTAATAATCATATTGCTTATGTTAGGCAAAAAACTGCTTTTGGCATTAGAGCGCTCCTTAAATCTCATCCATTATTTTCTGTTCACGCCTTATTGTCTTTATACTTTGCCTTCATACATAGTCACTTTACATATGGCATTACTTCATAGGTAAATACATATAACTGTCACGTTTTGTCCATACAGCACATTCAGGACCAGGCCATTCGCATTATTACCAACAGTTCTTTTTACTCTAATGCTGCTCCACTCCTTCGGGCTAACTTCATTCTTCCTATACCTGGCTTGCTTAAATTTCATTTACTTATCACTCTATTTAAATTACTTAACAGCTCGCATTTCAATTAATTTATTTTAGGTTGCTCACAAATACCAATAGCACTAGGTTTGCCCATAATCACAACTTTCTATTACCTAAATGCAACACGAATTATGGCAAAATGACTTCCTCCTCCTCAGCAATTCAACTGTGGAATGACTTACCCCATGCTCTTAAATCATCATCATTTTTGCATGCATTCAAATATGAACTTAAAACTTCATTTTGAATAAATAATTGTCCTGATTAACTTACTTTGTATATAAAGTGCGTGCTTCATTTGTTAAATTGGTCATAACAATTTAGATAGGTAATGTGTGATTTTTTTATTTTATTTTACATGTATGACTCCTTGTATAGAAATCAAACGTATTCCTTTTCACTACTTCATACTTTATTTACTTATATATTGCATAATATTACACTGCTGTATTAAATAATCATTTTGTACCAATCTCTTTGTTAACCGAGGGTCCCGCTGCAGTCGTTTGACTTTGGGAGCCTCACCTGTATACTGTTAACAACCAACTATGAATCTTTAAAGAATAACAAATTGAAACTGAAAGCTTTATGAGCCCACTCATTCTTATAATCTCACGTTAAATAATAATAAAATTGAATTTTCTTCTACAGCAATATCTTTAGGTGTTATTTTTCATGAATATATGAAATGGGATCACCATACACAACTTTCACAACACAAACTTCGCAAGGTCTTGGGCGTACTGAGAAAATGTCAGTGTGTATTTCCCGTTCCTCAAAAGCTTTTGATATTTAAGGTACTGTTCTTATCTCATCTGCGCTACTGTAACTTAATTTGGGGTAACGAAACAAAGCAATCCATAAATAATCTTATCCTACAAAAAAAGGCTCTACATTCTGTTGAAAACCTAACATTTAATGCACACACTTCAGAACTATTTGTTAAAACATATAATGTAATTAAAGTAAGCGTGCTATATGAATACACTTTATTACTTTTCTTTAGAACTGATTTAACAGGGAGAGGCAGGCTAGTTAGTGGTCAACATTGGAATGCATCATGTAACCACGCAAACGACAATGGACGAAGAAGGAAACACACAGGACAGGCGCGGAACTTCAACTGAGATTTACTCCGGGAAAGCCCACATTTATACATGTATCATAATCACACTTGATAATCATCGGACAACCATCACTCGACATTAGCATCCGATACCGTAGAACTGATACTGCAAAAAATTGCAGTTATATTGTCACGTGGTCGTGATGTCAAAGAACACGGTAGCAATACTGTGAAACACAAAAACTAACCTTTATTGGGCGAACCTGTGCCCACAAAAGAGGCTATCGTTGTGCTATAAGCACAACGATAGCGGCGAACACGGTCGGCGATCGTCGAAAATCTGATCAGCGGGTCAAGCGCGTCGGCTTTTATAGAGCAGTCGTCGAATTTTCCAGACTAATCATTCGGACCCGCGTGCCTTCCACAAAGTTCTACACCATTCGCGTCAGGTGATGAAATCAGATAACATAAGGTTCGGCGACAACAGACAGCGGATAGAAGCATCGATAACTTTCCAGAAACTTCGGATACATGCAGGCGCGTCCCACGCTGTGCGATTACATTTGTTAGGCAGCGAAACGTGGTTGCCCGATACAGATAAGTACACGTCAATACCCCCCTCTTAAAAAGCATCGTCCCGATGCTACAAATATAAGAGAGCGAAACACAAAAGGTCACTTATTAAACATAAGTAACAAAACAAAGAAAAGAAACAAAGTCCAAAGGTCAGTTACGCGAAGCCCCAAAGTTCATTAACGCTGGTAGTACGGCTTGAGTCGCACAACGTGGACTATTTCAGGTCGTGAGCGGCGCCACTGTGATAGCGAAATGCCGTCTGGCACGACCTCATAGTCCAGTGCGCCAATACGTCGGATGATCTTGTACGGTCCGAAATAGCGACGCAAAAGCTTCTCGCTCAGTCCTCGTCGGCGTACAGGAGTCCAAACCCAAACACGGTCACCGTGTTGGTACTCGACGAAGCGTCGTCGGAGGTTGTAATGTCGGCTGTCGGTCCTCTGCTGGTTCTTTATTCGCAGGCGGGCGAGCTGTCGGGCTTCTTCAGCGCGCTGGAGATAGGTAGTGATGTCAACGTTCTCCTCGTCAGTGACGTGTGGCAGCATGGCGTCGAGCGTCGTCGTCGGGTTCCTGCCGTAGACCAGCTTGAACGGCATGATCTGTGTTGTTTCCTGCATTGCCGTGTTGTAAGCGAATGTTACGTACGGCAGGACGGCATCCCAGGTCTTGTGTTCGACGTCTATGTACATCGCTAGCATGTCGGCGAGGGTCTTATTCAGCCGCTCCGTAAGACCATTCGTCTGCGGATGGTAGGCCGTTGTCCTCCTGTGCCTTGTCTGACTGTATTTCAGAATGGCTTGGGTGAGCTCCGCTGTAAAGGCTGTTCCTCTGTCGGTGATGAGGACTTCTGGGGCGCCATGTCGCAGCAAGATGTTTTCGACAAAGCATTTCGCCACTTCGGCTGCGCTACCTTTCGGCAGTGCTTTAGTTTCAGCGAAGCGGGTGAGGTAGTCCGTCACCACGACGATCCACTTATTTCCGGTTGTTGACGTCGGAAAGGGTCCTAGCAAGTCCATCCCGATCTGCTGGAATGGTCGGCAAGGAGGCTCGATTGGCTGTAGTAATCCGGCTGGCCTTGTCGGCGGTGTCTTGCGTCACTGACAGTCTCGGCATGTTCTGACATAACGGGCGACGTCGGTGGCCAGGCGCGGCCAATAATACTTTTCTTGTATCCTCGATAGTGTTCGGGAAAATCCGAGGTGTCCAGCGGTCGGATCATCATGTAGGGCGTGCAATACTTCCGGACGAAGTCCTGACGGGACAACAAGAAGGTAGTTGGCGCGGACTGGTGAGAAGTTCTTCACGAGTAGATTGTTTTGAAGCGTGAAGGAAGATAATCCGCGCTGAAATGCCCTCGGGACAACGTCGGTGTGCCCTTCCAAATATTCGACGAGGCCTTTTAGCTCCGGGTCTGCCCGTTGCTGTTCAGCGAAGCCTTCCGCACTTATAATTTCAAGGAAGGCGTCAGTCTCGTTGTCTTGCGGCGGCGGGTCAATGGGGGCGCGTGATAAGCAATCAGCATCGGAGTGTTTTCGTCCTGACTTGTAGGTTACAGTGATGTCGTATTCTTGTAGTCTGAGGCTCCACCGTGCCAGTCGTCCTGAAGGATCCTTTATATTCGCTAGCCAACACAACGCGTGATGGTCACTGACGACTTTGAATGGCCTGCCATAAAGATAAGGGCGAAATTTAGCTGTAGCCCAAACGATGGCGAGGCATTCCTTTTCGGTCGTAGAATAGTTGCCTTCCGCTTTTGACAGCGACCGGCTAGCGTAAGCTATCACCTGTTCGACTCCGTTTCTCCTCTGTACTAGAACGGCACCGAGGCCTAGGCTACTGGCGTCAGTATGGATTTCTGTATCGGCGTACTCGTCGAAGTGCGCAAGTACCGGCGGCGACTGCATGCGTCGTTTCAGTTTTTCAAATGCGTCGGCCTGCGGCGTTTCCCACTTGAACTCAACATCACATTTAGTTAGACATGTCAACAGCTCGGCGATGCGTGAAAAGTCCTTGACAAAGCGCCTGTAGTAGGCACACATGCCAAGGAATCTACGCACTGCCTTCTTGTTGATGGGTTGCGGGAACTGTGCGATGGCAGCTGTCTTTTGCGGGTCTGGACGGACACCAGATTTGCTGATTACGTGGCCTAGGAACAGAAGCTCATCGTAAGCGAAGCGGCATTTTTCCGGCTGACGACTTGATGGCCTCTAGTACTGTCGCAAGCCGCTTGAGGTGATCGTCGAAATTTTCGGCGAAGACGACGACGTCATCCAAGTAAACGAGACAGGTCTGCCACTTCAATCCTGCTAACACCGTGTCCATGACGCGCTGGAACGTTGCAGGCGCCGAGCACAGTCCGAATGGCATAACCTTGAACTCGTACAGGCCGTCTGGGGTGATGAAGGCCGTCTTTTCGCGATCTCTTTCGTCGACTTCTATTTGCCAATAGCCAGACTTGAGGTCCATCGACGAGAAGTATTTAGCGTTGCAGAGCCGATCCAATGCGTCGTCTATTCGTGGGAGGGGGTATACGTCCTTCTTCGTGATCTTGTTCAGACGACGATAATCGACGCAGAAACGTAGGGTTCCGTCCTTTTTCTTTACCAGGACAACAGGGGATGCCCACGGGCTTTTTGACGGCTGGATGATGTCGTTGCGCAGCATTTCGTCGACTTGTTCCCTTATAGCTGCACATTCTCACGGCGAAACTCGGTAAGGGCTCTGGCGGAGTGGTCGAGCGCACTCCTCGGTGATTATGCGATACTTGGCGACTGGTGTTTGTCGAATCCTCGATGACGTCGAAAAGCAGCCTTTGTATCATCGGAGCAAACTTCTGAGCTGCTGTTGCTTAATCACGGGGAGACTTGGATAAATGTTGTAGTCTGGTTCGGGAACCATCGTCGTCGGGGTAGATGCGGCGGAATCCGAGAGGACAAACGCATTACTGGTTTCCAGAATTTCCTCGATGTACGCGATCGTCGTGCCCTTGTTGATGTGCTTGAACTCCTGGCTGAAGTTTGTCAGCAACACTTCAGTTTTCCCTCCATGCAGTCGAGCGATCCCTCTTGCGACGCAAATTTCACAGTCTAGCAGTAGACGTTGGTCGCCTTCGATGACACCTTTTACATCAGCGGGTGTTTCGGTGCCGACCGAAATAACAATGCTGGAGCGAGGCGGGATGCTCACTTGATCTTCGAGCACACTCACGGCGTTGTGAATACGAGGGCTCTCCGGCGGTATCGCTTTATCTTCCGACAGCGTTATTGACTTCGACTTCAGGTCGATGATTGCGCCGTGTAGGTTCAGGAAGTCCATACCGAGAATGACGTCTCGTGAACACTGTTGGAGGATAACGAAGGTGGCAGGGTAAGTCCTGTCATGAATGGTTATTCTTGCCGTGCAGATTCCAGTCGGCGTGTTGAGGTGTCCTCCAGCGGTTCGAATTTGAGGGCCTTCCCATGCAGTTTTAACTTTCTTCAACTGGGCGGCGATGTGTCCACTCATGACGGAGTAATCGGCTCCTGTGTCCACTAAGGCGGTAACTGCGTGGCCGTCCAGAAGCACGTCGAGGTCGGTGGTTCTTTGTCTGGCGTTGCAGTTAGGTCTCGGCGTCGGATCACGGCTGCGTCGTGTTGAACTAAAGCTGGAACGTCGCGTCGTCAGGTCGTCTTTCGTTGTTGTATTCTTTGCTTCCAGACTTCGTCGGGACGGCGGCGGCGTGTCGTTATGTCGTCGAGGTAGTTTCTTCGGTGTCTTCGTCGGCGGCGGAGGATCTTCGTCAGTTCGATGAACAGCAACCGCACCTCCATCAGTTGCTGCTTTTAGTTTTACGGATACGGGCTCGCTGACCGGCCCCGGGCTGGGCCAGTGTATGGTCAGCGCTGCGGCGACAGGTAGCGGCCTGGTGATGGCAAAGCTCGAGAGCTCCACTGAGTAGCGGCGAGGTAGTCGGCGATATCGCGAGAGCGTTCACCTTGCTGCGAGCGCGAAACCTCAGCGAAACCTCACAGTCCCATCTCCCGGTATGGGCATCGTCGGTAGACGTGACCCACTTCTCCGTCCAGTACATGCGTCCGTACATGGTGGAGGTGCTTTGCGTCCAGTACATGAACGCAAAGCACCTCCACCAGATGTCACGTGGTCGTGACATCAAAGAACACGGTAGCAATACTGTGAAACACAAAAACTAACTTTTATTGGGCGAACCTGTGCCCACAAAAACAGGCTACACTTATAGCACAACGATAGCGGCGAACACGGTCGGCGATCGTCGAAAATCTGATCAGCGGGTCAAGCGCGTCGGCTTTTATAGAGCAGTCGTCGAATGTTCCAGACTAATCGTTCGGACCCGCGTGCCTTCCACAAAGTTCTACACCATTCGCGTCAGGTGATGAAATCAGATAACATAAGGTTCGGCGACAACAGACAGCGGATAGAAGCATCGATAACTTTCCAGAAACTTCGGATACATGCAGGCGCGTCCCACGCTGTGCGATTACATTTGTTAGGCAGCGAAACGTGGTTGCCCGATACAGATAAGTACACGTGTCAATATAGACAGTGTCGGTAACTTGCAACTAAATCCTTCTTCGCGGCGAAACCGACACTTGGAACAATGGTATGTGCCACGGTTGCGCACAAACTACGGCTTTCAAACTTTAAGTTATTGCTTGCGAAAGACATTAAATAATTTCTACATTTCATATGAAAATGTTTGCACACTCTCTAACACTTCTGTTTTAAGCATGCTGTGTTATTAGTTAAATTCTCTTTTTGTAAAAGTTTTCATTGTATATCATGTGTATTCTCATTTGACACTGACATTGTATTTTTATTTTACTGCCATGCTGCCACAGTTCACTGGGGACATAGGGCTAGTCAAGCTGTTACTAATGCAGCATTTTTTCCTCGTCCTAACCACTTATGCGAAACTCCATGTATATGGTAAAATAAATAAACTCAAATAAACTCGAGTCTCTGAAGCAGTAAAAAAAAATGTGACAGAAATTTATCTGCTAGCTTAACATGCAAAATAAGATCTTTTCGATAAGCTTTCATAATTAACGCCCTTGCAGATTGAGGTTCGTCTCAGGGTCTTGGTGCAGGCACTTATCTATTCTGGCATCCATAGCCTCTACCTTTTCACCTGCGATAATTGTCGGGGGTGGTTTTTCCACAGACAGGTGTAGAATGGTGGCACTTTGTGCTGCTGGCCACTGTGGTGCAACCAGTGCAAGTGGCAGAGCGAGTGCGAGAGAGACCTCTTCAGGTCAGCACAAGGTATGTACAGGCTTTTCCTCTAGTTTGCTGGCCCCTTTGTTTGGCCATCAAATCCTGTAAAGGGGCCAGCGAACTTGAGCTCGTCTGCAATGCCTTGCACCTACAGCGAGCATGCACCTGCACTATGCTGCTACTTTTCCAACAGCTAACTCTAAGAGCAGTGCCTTGTACTCATGTGTGGTCGTGCTACACTGAGCTGCACTTATCAGAGGCCCAAGCCGATGAAAATTGCCCTAGCTCTCTTGAGTAGGCAGCATAGCCGCAGGGACATTTTGTCCCTTAGCGGTGTTTCACGGGGAGCAACATGCTAGCAGCGCTTTTTTCTGTATTTCTACCGTTGCTTTATTTCTTCCTTGCTTCATGTGCCGCTCTGGGACCAGGCCTTTGTTCAGAGTCTGGTGTCGCCGGAGGCAAATAAACCTGTTTGTTTACTTAGGGCAATACTGTGTTTTTTGTCATGCAGTACTCTGAACCCTTTTGCAGGCTGAGCACCCGCGCACAGCCCCATGCTACATTATGTGACGCAACAGCCCCAGCAGCCCTGACGCTTCCTAAGCCCAAACTTGTAGGGGTCAGTACTCCTGCGAGATACCATACCCCCTAAAACCTGAAATCTGCGCATCGTTGTTGCCATGCTATGCGAAAGCTTGTTTTGATGCCACCTTGTGATGGCAATGGCAATAATGTTGGCTAGGATGCTAGGCTATTGCTAATGCAACAAAGGTGGTTTCAGCTCTCATACGACTGTAATGTGCAGCCAATTTAAAGTCAATTTACAGAACTGTGTGCGTGCGTGTGTGTGTGCGTGTGTGTGTGTGCGTGTGTCTGTGTGCGCGCGCGCCTTTTAAGAAAAAGGCAGGCATCAGTATCAGGTAAACATGCTAACCATTAAATGCGAGCTACCCAGAGTACCAAGAGCTATCCAGAGCTCCCCAGAGATCACAACTGGAGGAAGACTGCACTGCTGCTGGAGAGTGTGCAGTGAATTTTACTCAGCCCATCAAGTGTTGCATTGTTTTCCTGGCACAACCTGGACAAAAATCCCATAAATTTTGCCAAATGCAGCATAATGTAGCAAGATTCACACTTCACACTCAATTCACATTGATAATCACACAATTGGCACATTGCTAGCACTTCTCCTGCTCGCAAAACAAAATACAAAATTTCACAGCTCACCAATATTGATGTGGTTGAGCTTGGTCATCTCAATAGTAGGAGCAACATCCCCGAGGAGAAGGTGAGGCAGGCAGCTTTCATCCTCCTTCTTGGACTGGTGCTGCAGCAACTTCAGGCCTGCAAAAAAAAAAGTACAACATGAGATCGCGAGGATCATGCAAGCTGTGAACACCTTATACAGTGCCTCCTCAAATGCCCATAGACTGTGTGCAAATGTGCACCAGCCTGAACAGGTTTTAGCTGGAAACCACAAGTGCAAAGCTGCCTACTCATGTCAAGTGTAGTTCTTGTGAAGTTCTCTTCAGACATATCCCGGGAGAAAGAACAGGATATGGCTGAGTAGCTCGTAGACCCCACAAAAATGCTACAGTGACCACAATCTCAATGGACCACAAGTTTAGACTGAGCGATCTCTTTACGGATTACAGTAACCTCAATGTAAGAACTTCTCATGAAGAAAGAGCTTCTGGATGAAGAAAGCCTTGTCATTTATGTGCAGCCCTGAGTGGTGCAGCAAATCAAGCAGGTTGGGCTGAAATGGAGGGTTTCTTCCAGATGAATGGGTATGCCAATAAAGTAGAGAACTGTTGCTGGTTAAAATTTTGCTCTTAACTTTATGTTCTCTAAGCCCACTGATGTCCACTATTCAAGTATTTCTTGGAGTCTTAATTACACATACATGCAGGTTGAAAGTGTCTTCCTGATATGAAGTCGGCTTCCTGGTGGAGTTGTAAACTAAGTGTTTTGTATGACGAAAAAAATTGGCTAACAGATTCACATCAACTTAAAGAATCTATTGGCCTTGCCTGGTCACAATGCATTCTATAATGACTCCACTGAAGACCCTCATGCAAAACTGTCATTTCAACTTTCTCTGCCTAAAAGCTCTATTCAATAAAATTTCCCATATTATTTATATATTATGCCAATATTATTTCAGAACTCTATAATGACTTTCTGTATGTGCACAATGCTGCACTGATGCTGGAAAGCATTCAGACATGCAGGCCTTTTCCATTGGTAATAGCAAACATGGTATTAATAGCACCAAGTATGGAAATTGTGCACCTGTAATAGCTGTTTCCAGAGGAAGTAAACAGTAAAAAAAAAAAAAAAAGCTATGCTGACTTATGTGTACATCGAAATGAAAGAAAAAGCCGATTTGAGCACTGCAATTAATTTCACTAAGAAAAAAATCATCCACGTAACAAGCATGTAAAACAAGAAACAACAAAATTACCAGTGGTCTTTTGGTTGCCTTGTTTTACTACCACAGCCAAATGCGAGTACACATGTTTGTGACAATAAACCCCTAGCTGGAACCAAGCAGTAGTATCAACCATGACAAAACGGTTACAAAAACTTTCAAGTCAGAAGACCAACCACTCAACACAATGAGCATTAAAAAAAAAAAATTTACATAAAGGCACATTAAATAAAAACCTAAGCTTACCATTGTCATAAATTGAGGCTCTGCTTGCACTATCCAGTTCTCCCAGCTTCCTGTCAATGTTCTTTTGTTCCAAGGTGCGAATTTTTTCTTCATGATGATCATCGGGATTCATGACTAGTGTCAAACAGTGCTTGTTCTCCTGAAAAGGTACACAACAAATGGATGCTTACAGCATTCCCCCTCCTTTGCTTGTTTGTGTGTGCATGCATCTGTGTTATAAAAACTTAAATTCTGGGGTTTTATGAGTCAAAAGCACAATTTGATTATGAGGGTATCGGGGAGGTGCACATTAATGTTCTCATTCACCCAATGCCTGGTGCAAGAGTGTTTTTCGAACCCGCGACCTTGTGCTTAGCAGCAATACGTCATAGCCACTTAGCCATCATGGTGGGGTGCGTGCGTGTGTAAGTGTGCGTACAGTGACCTGTCTTGTTGACAGCCACACCACTTGAAATATATGAGGCCAATGTCAGCTCTGATGTTGCATTCATATTTGCATAAGAACCTTCCCAGCTTTCTTTGTTCTCAACACTTTTGCAGCGCTAAGCAGGCTGCTTTTCTTCCTTTTACCAGCCATGTACCTTTTCTTTTTTTTGTCATGTACTCTGTGCATGGCCCATAATGCCCAAGCCTGCACCTGAAGATGATTTCTTCTTTAGAGAGCGCCCTTTCAGTAAACCGTAACCAAAGCTAAAATAAACGCTACCCAAGTCCTCACATACAGTTTATATAAGATATATGGTCGTTTCCACCTTGTAGATATAGACCCTTTTCATGGCAATCCCGTGGGCGCCGCCATTTTTGATCACATGGTGACACATCCATTGCTTGCCTCAGCTGCCTCCATGTTTACAATGCACGCGCATGATGCCCGGTGCAGCTCAGGAAGTCTCTGTTTTGACAAATATCACAGATGATGACTGTGTGGACAACACGAAGCTTTGGCCACAGCTTCAGAGGACAAGCAAGCACTTTCAGAGCTCATTATGCCTTGTGCAACAGTGCAAGTAGCGTATACGGTGCTTAGTAGTGTATACGGTGCGGAACAAAGGGAAGCGGGAATGCCCGTGATGACAGAGATTAACCAGGCGAAAGGCAGGGAAGTTGCCAACGTGAAGGGTGTTGCACAAGCCAATTTTAAAGCAAGCAGGGGCTGGGCAACGCGCTTTATGAAACGGTTCGGGTTCAGCCTGAGACGACGGACCTCCATGTGTCAAAAGCTGTCCGGACTTCGAGGGGAAGCTTGTCAAGTTTCAGTGCTACGTGATGGACGAACGGGGGGGAAAAGGCCTACCAAATAGGGCAAACTGCAAACACCGACCAGACCCCAGTGTTCTTCGACATGCCAATGGCACACACCATGAACAAAAAGGGTGTGAAGAAAGTCAAACTTAGAACGGTGGGTTAAGAAAGGCAGCGAACGACAGTGATGTTGTGCTGCACCGCCAATGGACAAAAACTCCCCCCATACACAATATTCAAGCGGAAGACTCTACCAGCGGGCAAAAAGTTCCCTAGAAATGTTGTTAAGTGCGTTCACGACAAAGGTTGGATGTCCAGCGGCTTGATGGAGGACTGGGTGAAAACGGTTTGGGAACGCCATCCAGGGGCCGCGTTGTGCAGGCAGTCACTTCTAGTCCTCGATTCCTACCGCGGCCATCTGACTGACAGCGTGAAGACCATGCTTTCTCGTGCTGGGACAGACATCGCCATAATCCCTGGTGGCATGAACTAGCCAACTCCAACCGCTTGATGTCGCCATTAATAAGCCCTTTAAAGATAGGCTTCGCAAGCACTACACCGACTGGCTTAAGTCGGAAGAACATCAGCTCACCCCAACCGGGCACATCAAGCATGCGTCGCTTGGCCAGCTGGCGAACTGAATCGCCGTGACGTGGAATGAAATTCCAGATGAAACAATCATTAGTGCTTTCAAAAAGTGTTGTATTTCAAATGCGATGGACGGAAGCGAGGATGATGCCCTCTGGGATGAACTCAGCAACAAAGAGGACAGCAATGTTGTGGACGATGATGATGACAACGACGACAATGACGAATAAACTTTATATGTACGTGCCTATGGGGTGTGTGCTTACGCAATAAAAAGGCTGGGTTTTCTGCCAATGAAACGGAGTTTTTTTTCATTCGGCCTACATTCGAGGTAGGCTTTCTTTTTTTCTGGCTTCGGTCTTTGAGGGGGTCGGCTTAGAATCGGAGTCAGCCAAGATTCGAGTAAATACAGTAAGTACCCATTCGCTTATTCCTCATACACTGATGATAGAGTGGACGTAAGTTTGCATGTGAATAATTCGCATGTGTAAATAACATGCGAGAAACTTAGTATGCCAGTAAGTGGATGGCTACCTCCCTTTTGTAACAAGTGGTACTCAATCTTAAATTTTAATTGCCGACATTCTGTGGTTGAAGTCCCCTCTTTGGAGGTTAGCAATACAGTGCTGGCGGATGAGTGAATTTGTTTATCCTCAAGGAAGCCACGCATCGCGTAGGGCCAGCAACACAGGCAGTCGTTATGTATATAGCAGCACCCATAAAGCACCCATTACTTAATATGCCAGCCACTATTTTTGCTGCCAACTACCGCACATGTCTTCCCACTATTGCTCCCCATTTTCCAGCTTGAATGGAGCACAGTGCATTAGTGAACACCCAGTTGCATTTTCAACAGCTGATCACACAGTAGCAGGGCAGAAGCAGTATAATGGTTTCGTATTCGTGTGTTTTCACTGAGGCAATGAGTGGCACACAGCCGAAAGTGCCATCTCATACCTCTAAAGCAAACTGCTCCACAAAAAGGGTCAATAGAAAACCACTGCAGTAGTGGAAAAAATTGAAAAAGAAAAGAGGTTTAATGACTTCAATGGGGATGCCTAGGCAGTGTTGGAGGCCTACATAGAATCCAGGCAGAATGGAATATTTCAAGGGATGTTCCATAATACTACTGAAAACAATACACCAGTAAAGTTGAAAGACTACTTGTGCAAGAAAGTGTAGCCAACAATTGTATATTAAGATTCTAGTGAAGGCAGCCAACATTCAAGAGACCAAAGTATCTAAAATGAAAATTCACAGATTAATGTTCTAAGTGTCAGAGAAACATTTTCTCAAAACAACCAGACCTGAAGAATGATCAGGCCCACAGACATCGCAGCTAAAATTCAGGACAGCATGAAAGACAAAGATGGTTTGGCTAAAATAAGAAGTGATGAGGAAAAGTGATGAACACTACCTCTGCAAGAAGGTGGTTGAAATTAATTTCCATTGTAAAAACAAATCATATAGGCCTGACAAGACACTTTTGAGGGATACTATGAAGCCAGTAAGGTGATTAAAGAATGGGTAAATGGCAGGGCAAAGTGAAAGGGAAAGTGAAACTCGCAAAAATCAAGGAAGCACAATACTTTTTGAGAGAGATAAACAATAGAAGCAAACAACAGAAGTATGCACAGGATTCCGAATTCTTCAGTTGAACTAATCAAGAATGTAAATGAATCAGACAGCAAATTTTTTGACAACGAAACAGAACATCATTCTATTTTTGCATATTGTGCCAGTTGCTGTCTACTTTGGCCTGGTGTACTTCTACCTAAACATCTCCTGAATGACTTGGCACACTTCATGAAACATACCTCAAACTGAAGGCATGCAAAGTAGACAGCTGCCATGTATGCAGCTGGCCAACCAAGGAGAGCTGAGCTTTTCAGCAGGGTAAGATGAAGCTTCAGTTTGGAGCCAACTCCACTTTCTTTATTCAAAGTACACATAAAATGAAGAAATGCTCTTATGAGACAACCACTGGACCAATTTCAATTAGTTTTTTTATTTGATAGAGAAAGTCCAATTCTTGGACATTAGTAAGCACAATTCTGATTTAAGATGTCATATATTTTAGAAAAATTGCCAAAAATCTGTAAGATTATAAAAAAAAAAAATGAAGTACAAAGTAGTATACAAATCCATGACTTCATCAAAAACAGAAATCGCAGTTCAGTAAACTGCATCTGTTAGGGCATTCAAAGTGGACAAATTTGACATATGAATTTACAGCTTATCTGTAATTACAAAAGACGTTTATAAGGGTTCTGCAAAAGTGCTACTCACAAATTACTTTTATACTATTTTATAGCGGTGTATGTACATCAATCTCGTCTTCTTTAGATCTATTATCAGGTACAGTTTACAGAATTGCAATATTTTTTATTGCTGAGTTACATAGTGGTGAACTTGATCCTTGAGTTTCTTTATATTTTTCAATTTACAATAACTTTCCTAAAAGAATTGAAATCATAAATTGAAAATATACTTTTAGCAGTACTAGATTTTAACATCTTTTAAATGAAAAAATGTAATCAATACTGCTACAGTTGTTGCGGAGAAAAACGATTGCTCCGTTCTCATACATTTAGACAAGAGCTCCTGAGCTAAAACTTCCTCTTAATTGCAAGTTGCTATTGTTACTTCCATCGATGTCAAGTGAGAATGCTGTTTCAGAGAGCATTCACCACTCACTCTCGGGAATGTTCTGCCATTCTGCCAGCAGTTCCAGCCCAATTTTTGCAAAGCTATAATGCTTTAAGACACTCCAAACAGTGCACATCTAACACAGCAGGAGGCCCAAAAGGTCAGGGAGTCGAATGAATATAGTGGTCTAACAAAATTTCAGTAAACAAACATTATGCATTCATTACATTGCTATCATTGTTCGTTTTGGTTTTGCAGAAAATCTCAGCTAGCTGCTGTTGTCTCTCTTGACAGTCAAGGCGACTCACATGCTTCTTCATATTAAAGTGAGCAGCCCTCAATCTTGCAAACAGGCACATTATTTTTGTTGCTCAGAATCGTGAAGCAGTTTTAAGCGGCGCAATCGAGGGTAGCAATAAAGTGAGAGAAATGCCGGACAATGACAGTTGCAAAGAAACACACTATCATTTGGCTATCAAAGTGCAGTCGACCTCAGTTTAAGTTGTTAGGAGATATAACTCTGATGTCACGCACTTAGTGCACTCTCGCCTATTCGTAATGATAGCCTGACAATGGTCAAAATATGGAATGACCATGTCACAAGCAAGCATATGGGCACACAGCAATGCAATGTCAAGCTTTGTTAGCCACTTATTTTTGGCGAATCCAATATTTTGGACTTCTCAATATTCAGACACTCCCCATTAGAGCCCACAATAACAGTCAGCGACTGTAGCATTATCAGTGAGCCATGCTCAGTAAAATGACGTCCTTATTTTTTCAAAAGAGCCTCTTTCTGATCATTTATATTTTTGTTTGTTTCTTTCAACAGTGTGTGTGGCAATCCAAACAATGCTAGAATGAATGCACGTTATGCAGAAAGTACAGTCAAACCTCGTTATAATAAAGTCACATCCAACATGAAAATATATTATATCCAATACAGTCAAATCTTGCTAATTCGAACTCAAAGGGGCCAAAAAATTCATTTCGAATGAAATGGCATTCGAATTAATGGAAGCTCACTGAATGGAGGACTTGTCTACAGAGCTGCATTAGGCGGCGAATGTGCATTGAGCTAACACAAATGACAAGTTCCGGAAGTGCGGCTTCGCGGCAGCACAACACGTGCCAAGAAGCCACACTTTTCAGCAAAAATTTTGCTGCTGTGAAGCCACACCTCAAGGCAAAATTCCCATATAACTCACACCCAGCTTTACTGTTAATTTCCTTAATTTTGGGTGCGGGTTATACATGCCAAAATACAGTACTTGCAACAGGAGATGGGGCCAGCAGCTAGCGCACAGTCCCGCTGCTGGGTCAGAGGCGCCACCATGTCAGTTGACGTGCTGCTAAGACCATGGTCAGTGGTGTGATAGGTTCAAATTAACCGATGCTTACACTTACACATTTGAGTTATTAGGTATTTTTGCACATTGAAATACACATAATTTTGACAGGACCACAATATCAGTTGGAATAAACCGGAAGTCCACATCGAGCGAGTTCAAATTAATGAGATTCTACTGTATTCGGTTAAGCCTCAATATAACGAACTTCAATATAACAAAATTCTCGATATAATGAAGTACTTAGCTTCTTATAACTTGTTGTCCATAGAACACCATGTATTTAGAATCTTAATATAATGAAGTGTGCTTATATGTGATTTCAATATAATGAAATTTCACTTCCACTGTGAAAAGAATACCGACAAAATGAATGGAAACTTCTGCAGACTCAGATGGTCAAATGGTTGAATTATAAGCGGCTGCTTGCGAACACACCTCTCAAGTGCACCAGATGACCAAGAGCGACAGTCGAAGCGGAGCAGTGTCACGTTCTGTCACTGTGTGCTGTATGCTTTCAAAGCAAGTCAAAGCCTGAGAATATGAGTAGAGAAGGGTGGTGGCTTGATCAGCACCACCTTTCTGCGTAAGCAAGGGGGAAAGGGGGAGGGGAGCGAGCTCACGTAACGCAATCAACCGTGTGAGTCTCCTTTTCTAGCCTGGCTGTGGCTTCGCATGGCTATCAGCGCGGTTAAGCGTATACGCAGACTGCGTGCCCTATTTGAGAGGTAATCTGCCACATGCGCAAAGAGCGGGCATGCTGAGATGGTGTGGCATCATGTGCACTGTCTTCCTGAGCATTTAGTACTGGAGGCATAATCCCGAGTTTCGGAGACTCATTAAAGCAACAGGCAGATGAAGCATTTGCTCCCTACTGCTGGCGCTTTTCCTGATAGTGTTGTCCCACTGCGGGCGACACTATCAGCCACGGGAGTGGAGTGGACATGAAGGTACAGCTAGCTTCATTTCGTACTACCGATGTGAAGGTATCGTTGACGAAACATGAAACTATATCTTTCATCACCAGCTCTCAAATTCAACCATATGAATTCTTTTCTCATATGAAATTTGCTTTTTCCAATAGCCTGATAATTTAGAAAATTTTGCGGCCCCTTCCACATAAGAAAAATCTATCGGCGTCTGTACTTATTTGCATAAACAGCCAAACTTCAGTGTAACAAAATTTTAATATAACAAAGCTAATTGCCGATTTTGCCAACATTGTTATAGTGAGGTTTAACTGTATTAGCAAAAAAATTTTTGCTTTCAGGTCTATGCGAAAAACACAAGCACGATGGGCTGGCAAAGGGTGTCCTGCGGTTTTTGATGGCCCGTCAGCGGTCAGTGCAACACGGAAACAATACATTTCATGCTATTTGCATGGTCACTAATACGCAATCGTGTGATCGGTCATGTGAACGACCGATATTTCGGACAGCCGCCAACTCTACATTCGATTATCCGGACTTCGTCCGTGGCTGTAGCCTACACCGACTCTGCCGCCATGATCTCCTCTGGCAACCTCAACAAGACATCAAGTATGCAACATCATTACACATTCAAGTATGCAAGATCATTACACATTAGACAGTAATCCTTGAGGCCTTGCCTTGGTCTCAGCACCACACCTCATATTTAATTGCAAATGCAGACTTTGGAGGCTTTGCTCGAATTATAGGCCGCATCAACACTACGATCATCACTTGTTATTCCTGCAACTCCACACATGGCCTGATCTCACCATTCTGTTTGTTGAGTTTGCCTTTCGGACAGCATTCCGCTATTCTGTGCTTGTTTGTTTATAGTTTGCGTTCCAGGCAGTGCTTTGCTGGCTTCAAGAAGTTTTTCTCGCGAACTTATCAACAGGCCACTCCAAATGGCACCAACAGGGCCCTTGCAGTCCGACTCGGAATGAGTCTGAGTCTGAATGACTCCACAACTGAAGAGCCTGAACCTGCCGCCTACCACAATGTGCTCAAGTGCGGACATCTTTGATGACTTGCTAGGCCCCAGTGTGCCGATTTCTGCTGCCGTTACATTTGAATACTTTGCAGACGTCAACAGCGCGGCATTGTTGTGTGCCAAACTAAACGATGACGAAATAATTGAGCAAGTTCTCCCACAGTGAAACAGCGACTAACTCGGATGATGATGATGTGCCGTGTGCTCCAGAGCCTTCACATGCAGACTCGAGCCATTGCAGTCCTTGCATCGGCATACAGCGACAGCACAAAACTAGCAGAAATACAGGCGTACCTGGTTTCACGTAAGCAGAAGTGCATGCAGCAACAAATCGACCACTTATTTCTTGCTTATAACGTAAAGAATATGAACTTTTTTGGATACACTCATTTTTTCGGACATTCGATAGTTCAGACTTATTTATGTTCCCCATAGGGTCCGAATTATCGGTCATCGACTGTATTTCCAGTACCCTTCTAGTTCAATGTATCTAGAATCGACTGTATGGAGTCACTGTGAATAAAATTTTGCTTCACTATAACCAATACTGCAGCAAATCCTGCATTTTCGATTTCGTTGCAGCAGGCGAATACTCCACTGAAATAAAGCAAGACCAACTAAATGTTCTATTTACTTCATAGTATTCATGTTCGTTTTATCAAGGTTCAACTACCATGAATAAATAAAGTTAATTCCAGGAACGTTATTGCCGCCTGTACACACTTCGTGACACTCCAAGTTGAACGAGTCTTCAAGAATATTTTTTTAGTCCTCCATGGCCTTTTCAAGATGTTAAAATATGTCGGAGGCAAAACAGAATTGATGAAAATAATTATCCTCTAACATTTTCTTTTAAAAACATAACAGATGCCACACAAGGTTTGTTTAAAATCTCATTAGAAATAAAGTTCATCTCAATCCCCTCGCCCTTACCAACTACAGAATGTAGTACAGAAGTGACATTCACAGACCTTAAAATATTGCTGCACTTTCTCCTGGAAGAAGCGTGAATTGCTTGCCAGTTGCTCTCGCAGCCAAGAAATGTGTTCATTCACCTTGAGTGATCTGATAGGGTCACCCCCATGGTTCCATATGCCAACTGTTGCCTGCAACAAAGAAAGATGGGCAAGATCAAAGTTACACAAACAACAGCTTTGAAAACAGTTATTGGGGATCACATACTTACAGCAAATAACCCATGCTCAATAAATTTTGTGCAAAGAGTAACTCAAATTGTATCAGCACAGATTTTTCATAATTTGTGCAATCGCGCTTCTTAATCATATCAAGCTTCAGGGTGTAGCCGTGATTTTACTTCAGAAAGGTTCCAATGTACTGCCTACATCTAACACATTCATACAGTCAGTGTCAAAACATTGTTGTGTTAGTTCTATTTTTTTTTTTCTGTTTGGCAGCCACAATAAATTGGGAAGGCCGGTTGCGTTGTTGCCCGCCATAAACAAGCCCCCTCCAGGCAGTGATGACAATGCAGCTCCAAGTCCACAAGCTGCAACAGACTGCAGTTGAAGTCCTGGTTGAAGGGCCAAGTACTTAAGAACATAAAATGCTGCTTATGCACACAAAATGTGCCAACCTGGCTTTGTAGTGAGTACTAGGTACATACCTGCCAACCTGTGAACTTTAACATTTCTAGAAATTCCGTAAACATGACAAAAGAGGGAAGGGGGGCGATAGCACTCACTTTTTTCTTTAAGTCTGCCCCAAGCCAACACCTTTTGTGGGATACATACTTTATTAAAGGGGCCCTGAACCACTTTTTATCGAAAAAGAGAAACACATATGAAGTGAAAATAGGCTCTTTCAGAAGTACTTTGCCGCAAAAAGTACTTCAATGCGTTCAGCAGAAGCGGAGTTATTGGCAATCAAACACGGCCTCTGCTGTGATCCCGTTCCTTCTTCAATGCCTTGCACTGCGAAGGCTACGGTGCAGTGGGGCGTGCCCACAACGCTCAGACTTCTAAATGTCACCGTGGTGCACAGTTCTAATTTCATTTTGAATGTTGAGACACCTCGACTTCTGCCTTTGGTGCCTACGATGCGCTAAACATAAGCCAAATGCGGTTGTCCTCAGCAAGCCACTGTGCGCTTAGCCAGTGGAAGTAGCCGACTGCAGCTTGATGTCAGCTATCGATCGATAGCAGCCGTTTAAGGGAATGACGAAATAGTGCATATAGAAGAGAGTGAGGACAGGGCCTTTAGTTGAAAAAAGAGCATTTGAGAGAAAAGCGACTTCGCAATCTGCTTCAAGCTCCACGCAACGCGTATGACAGCAAACTTGGCTGAGATGTTCACAGCAGCGTATCCTACCTGTGGACTATTTTATTTCACCAAGCCCGAGGGGTGGTTCAGGGCCCCTTTAATGATCATTTAACTTTAGATGCAGCAAGCAAACATCAGCAAATTTAGAACAGCAGAGACTGAAAAGCAACATGTTTTCAGATCCCATTGACATTTTCAGCAACT
The DNA here is from genome assembly GCF_023375885.2 of Dermacentor andersoni. Classification (NCBI taxonomy): domain Eukaryota; kingdom Metazoa; phylum Arthropoda; class Arachnida; order Ixodida; family Ixodidae; genus Dermacentor; species Dermacentor andersoni. The sequence continues at coordinate 325,268,226 of NC_092814.1, forward strand.
ATGGTGTTGCCGATTTCGCCTGCTTAATTAAGGAACTTTTCTGAATAAGCTTGCTTGAAACATATACACTCTTGTTTACATGGCACCTTGCTCTGCCACAAGAGGGCGTAACAGGTACCATTACAATTTCTTTTTTGCATACACTGTTTAGCATACACTGTTCCAAGAGCTCAAACGTCTTCCCAAACAGAACTTAATTTTTGTATAACTTAACATCACATTCATGAAATTGCAGAATGAGCCCAAATTCATAAACTTTATGAAAAATTTTGGAAAGTTGGCAGGTCTGGTACTGGTTATGCAAGCTTATTTGCACCGTTGCCTTCTTTGGACAGCAAACACTGTTTTGAACACACTTTCTAATTCCTGGACTGGAAATTTTAATTTGTATGTCCCGCGTCGTATAACTTGTTTAAACTTGTTTGAACAAGCACAGTGGCGTAGCTTTAGCACCTTAAGTCTCAGATTTAACTTCACCCCATTATCGCAGTCTCTAAGTCAGCAGGATGGCTTCTGCTAATGGAACCACGAAGTACACATTAAAACCAAATAAGAAGTCAACAAACACTGACACCAAGGACAACATAGGGGAAATTACTTTGTGCTTAATAAATGAAATAAAGAAGCGATAAATTAATGGAAATGAAAGTGGATGAAAAACAACTTGCCGCAGGTGGGGACCGAACCCACAACCTTCGCATTTCGTGTGCGATGCTCTACCAATTGAGCTACCACGGCGCCATTTCCCCATCCACTTTCTTGGGTATTTATGTTTCCTAGAAGTGTTAGCCAGCGCCACCACTCACAGACCATGGCGGCAGACGTGGAACATCCTTTCTGTCGCAGACAAACACGACACCAAGGACAACATAGGGGAAATTACTTTGTGCTTAACATATGAAATAAAGAAGCGATAAATTATAGGAAATGAATTAATGGAATCCGGCAACATTGACGCCTTCAGGTAGCATGTGTGGGTTTATTGACCAGTTGCCTTCACCCAAAAAGATCACGTTCTCGTGACACCTGCGGCAGAAAGGACGTTCCACGTCCGCCGCCATGGTCTGTGAGTGGTGGCGCTGGCTAACACTCCCAGGGTTCTACTAGGAAACAAATACCCAAGAAAGTGGATGGGGAAGCAGCGCCGCGGTAGCTCAATTGGTAGAGCATCGCAGGCGAAATGCGAAGGTTGTGGGTTCGGTCCCCACCTACGGCAAGTTGTTTTTTCATCCACTTTCATTTCCATTAATTTAGTGCTTCTTTATTTCATTTATTAAGCACAATGTAATTTCCCCTATGTTGTCCTTGATGTCAGTGTTTGTTGGCTTCTTATGATACGACTAAAAAAATCGGGCCCCTCGGTTAATCCCCTTCCTTCTCGTACATTAAAACCAAGTAGTTTAAGACACATAACTGCCTTTTGACAAACATGGGCTAATAAAAAGCAGAAAAAAAGCTTACATAATTCAGGAGCAAGCCAAAGTTGGATGTCTGATGCTTCAAACTCAGCTCTACAGAGTGAAGGGCAGCATCAATGCGTTCCTGAGAGAATCCAGTGCTGTTCAAGAAAAAAAGAGGACACACAACAGAGGGTTACAATGAAGCCTTCAAACACAAAGTGTATCTAGAACAAGAAAACAATGTGCCATTTTTTTTTTTTTTTTTTACACAACATGAGAACTACATTTAAGAAGTATGAAAAGTCTGCCAACCACTGCACAGTGTGAGGCTGCCTACATGCATGTGTTGAAATAGTCAACATTCAGTTTATTTATTCTTGATTTTATGCTTGTAGCTACCCAGTTAGAAATAAAAAAAGAAAGATATGTATTACACCGTCATCAAGCTTCCGTGACGTGAATGAAGGGTGGGAAACCCATCAATTACTGCTATGAGCTGTCAGCCCTGCTGGCTAAATGTCTCCCCCCTAAAAATAGCTGCACCAAAAACACTTAAGGTTTGATAAATTACAGTATTTGTCCACTAATTCTGAGGTCTTTGCTACAAGAACTGAAACACATTGTCTCTGCCAATTACAGAAGCAAAGAAGTTAAATGTGGAGTGTAAGCATATTTATAAAATTTTGATCTTGCACATATACTTATGATCTTGCATGTACAGCACTTATTAAGGTTAACTGGTACTTACAGAAGACATCTTAGACTCCGACATCTATTTCAAGGATTAGCGCATCTAAAGGTCTTATGTCTAAGAATTCCGCAAACAAGTTGTATGCAACTACTTAGCAGGCAGCTAGCTGCATAATGTCATGAGCCTGCAGTACAGTACATGTTTCGACATTAAGTTGTAGTTAGGCATTAATTTGGCAAATATTATGAAGAAGCAGGGAAACTTTCAAGTGGAACCTTTCTGTGATGTGTATTTGGCATGGAGGCACCCAGAGGCATTGCGTTACATGATGCCCACGCTGTAATCCTGACTACTGTACAATCAAACCTTGTTATAGCAAAGTCGCATCTCACACGACAATACAGTACCTTCGTTACATACAATATTTGCTATGAGCATATACAGTAGAACCTCACTGATACATTCCTTGTTCATACTTTTTCCTGATTATAACATTGATGAAGCCCCGTCGCAGCAAAGGGCTCAACACACCCCTTTAGAACTCCCTTTGATACTTTATCAATCCCGCAACATTCCCACATGATATGTTGCAACTATGGCACATAACTACAAGAGAAATGTCAAGTGTACCACTTAAAACATGTCAACTGCACTAGAAACCATAGTTGTGCACTTCTGACCATCACCAACACATGCATTCAATACGCCACGATCTTGTTGGGTGTGGCCTTGGCAGAAATTTCTGAAATTTTTGACACCTTACATCGTGCCATTCGATATTCACACTCCACCTCAACCACGTGCCAATTTGGACACAAAGTCAAGCAGAAATGGCAATATTTTCGTTTTAGTAAGTCACCAGCATGGCCGTCGGCCATGCTGCTGGCAGCTCCTCGAAACCATAACTAGTGAAACCTAGTCAATCCAGTAATCAGTGACCGCACCCACACCGCAGGACAAGTCAAGCCACTAAGTGTGGATCATTAGGGCTGCATCATCAGTAAGGCTAAGTGTAAGGCTACATCAGCTGCATTAGCAATTTGTTGTAAGAGTTCTGGGCATCCAGTGTTTGTTAATTTATGTGCAAAATACAGCAACACGGTCTCGGGCGACTTCTTCAAGCAGTTTGAAGTAGCGCATACTCTACTCTCGATGTCTGTACCAATGAGCACGGCGATTAAGTGAAGGAACCGCCGGACAATGACTGTTGCTAAGAAACCTGCAATCATTTGGCTGTCACAGCTCAGTTGGCTTGGCTTGTCACAGCTCAGTTGCCATGGAATAAAGATTCAGTGATTACATTAAATGTACCTTCGTCTATCTGTAGCGACAGCATGGCAATGGTCGAAATGCAGATTGACCAGGTTACAGGCAAGCGTATATGCACGCAGCAATGTGTTCGACAAACTTAGGTCGTATTCTTGAATGATCACTTTCGAAAATAGTAGTACTTCCACTTTCGTAGCACCAGATGTGTTGACAGGTGACAGCAATCTTGGCAGTGTGGTTGATAAGACAACCTGCTTAGCACTGTGCCAGGAATTCTGTCGCTCGCAAATGATGATGTGTATGGCGCTAGTCACACAAAAGTGAAGGTATCCCTGAAAGTGATAATCCAAGAATATGACGCACCTTTTTCGGCCACTTGCAGAATAAGATGGCCCCGTCGAGCCCACATTATTCACATTATTGGTCAGCAACTGTATTTAGAGGCTGAGCTGTGCATAGGGCCTTTGTTTTAGTATTTAACAACACGCTCAAGTGATCTTAACAGCACATCCACATAACACATTTCCCAGGTACAGTAGAACCTTGTTGATACGATCCCATTTCATACCATTTCCCGGTGCAAATGCTTGCGATTGAGAACAGTAACAATTCTACAATACAGTTATGCTTCTTTTTTACTGGTTGGTACGTTCCCAGAAAAAGCACAATCTTTCTGCACCAACTTTCAGTACGTCACCAAACAGCAATCGTATAATACATTTTTCGGCCACTAAATCCTATAAGAACAAGAAAAGGCGCGAGGTGTTAGGGATAGGGATGGGGAGATGAGTGATAGGGAGCACTAGGCACTCGCCATGGCAGCTTCCTTGCAGCACTCGCCTGCCTATGTCACATAAAAATGCTGGTAAATGCACGGTTCACTCTTCTGGCACCAGCAAATCTCCTCACGGGTCGTCGCACGTTGCATTCACAGCTGTCGCTGCCAGCTCCATTGCAATAAACACCTTCACCTATCTGTTTAAGAGTGCGTGTGGCACAGTGCCATTGGGAGCGTAATGCATGCCTTTAATAGGCGATTACACAAACGCACTGCGGTTCCCTGCTGCAGGCAGCACAAAGCAAGCGTGATGTCTTGCTCTCGTGTTATCGCATTCCGGTGTCGCCCAACAGCTCGATTTCCTTTTGCTATCCCATCACCAACTTAAAACACTATGAAAATAACAATGCGCATGCCAGCTGCTCAGCCCCACCCAGCTCGGGGCGCGTCGGCACCTCCTGCTGCAATGATTCATGCAACATTTTGGATTACGTAGGTTTAACAGTTGAGTTTGTGAAATATTATAGTGGCTTCGGGTCATACATTTTCATGGTTAGTATGTTTTTTCGTACATTTTTTTACAAAACTTATGAACAAGGTTCTTACATTTTTTTCTCAGTGTCCTATGGAAAACATATAAGAGGGGTTCGACTTGCATGTTCACATTGGTACTTTACTATATCAAATAATATTTTTTATTTGTTTGTTATATCGAGGTTCAGCTATAATATCTGCTGGGTAAATACACAGTGAAGTGCACACCATGTGGAACACATTATAGCAATACATTCAATGTGGTTGCTGCTCAAGATCACAAAATTAAGAGCACAGCCCAGTTTAGAGAAAGCACAGCTAAAAGGCATAGAATAGAACTTTAGCCAGGATGTCTCACCTTATAACTTCATCAAATGTCTGATTGATAATGTCAGTCACCTTGCTCATGTCAGCCTTACTCACACCGTGCAAGCCAACTGAGAAAAATGCCTCTTTCAAGTTGGCATCATACCTGTAATTGCAGAATGTTTTCATGTAAATCAATAAGCACTGTATTAATGTGCTGAATCGTTCAAGAACAATAACAACTGTAAACTTGTTTCATGAGAAAAAGCATCAAAAAGAACTGGGACAGAGGGAGAAAACACAAAAGCACTGCTTACATGAACTTTTATTTAAAAGCAGGGAATACTATACAGGGTTATAATTTTTAGGTATTACGGACTTTTAAAAATCGCTAATGGCAGACAGCATAAATCCTCTCCATGAGCTGTGTTAATCGAAGAGGTGGACCTTACTAACAAAAGAAATCGAAACAAATATTTAACTAATTAACTGAAATTCCCTAATAAACTTCTTAATGAATTACTTTATGGCACATATTGCAATTTACAAATTGTAGCCGGTGAGATTGCAAGACGTATTCACTTGAAACGAATTTTCAGGAGGACATAAAAGATTCCGTAAACGGTGCCTGTCTCGTGTGCTCTTGTCCTGCCCCATTCCCTTTTGCACTTTACCTCATGAAACTACATCAGATGGCCAACCTAGATGAATTTAGCAGGCAATGGGAACAGTAACACCAGAAAAAAGAAAAAAAAAGACAGAGCACATTCCTGCAATGCCTTTTCTCTGATGTCCTTTTTCATGTTGCTTGCTGAACGCATGGTGCCATATATCAGCAAAGTCACAAGCAATCTATTCTCAAGTACGTACTAGCTAAATTTTATAGTCCATTGTACCAAACTCTGTTCATTTCTTAAGAACAATGTGTACACCTTTCCACAAAAAAAGTAAGAGCCAGCCAGCTGCTGGCAGCCATAGTCGACTAGACTTCACTTTTCTTTTTTTCTGTAATAGAATGTGCATAAACTGCTCCATAACAAAAGGTGGCTAGATAAATCTATCCCTACATTTAATTTTTGTATTTATAGTCAACTTATGCAGTAATAAACAAACTACTGTTCAGTTCCACTGACGGATGTGTTAACGTGGAATGGTCGTAACATTCAGTCCATGAACAAACTAGGCAACAGTTTTCTGAATATAAGCTTAACTTTAGTAAAAAGATGGAATCGTACCAAAGTTACACTATCATTACACTAGACAAGATCCTACATCAGTTCAGGCAACTGTGCAGCCAAACAATGGAACAGTACAAAACTACAAAGCCTGAGGTGAGGGCCTTAAATAGACAGGAAGGCAATGCATAAATAATAGCACAAAGCATTCCATGCACATTACAATATGTGATTAACCTGCTTGAAAGCTTATACCTCTCCTACAGTGCACAGCCTGCACAATAAAAAGCTAAAGTGATTGTTTTGAACAGAGAACACATATAGAGCTAGGAAAGCCCAAAAATAATGTATGACAACATTCTACATGCAAAATCAACATCAATCTGCAACAACTTTCAAGAAGGACTCATCAGCAATAACAATAGAGGTGTCAGATTTGGTTTGCAGGCTTTAGTGAATTAAACACGTGAACATACCCAAGTGATGGCGTGTAGTCAGCTCCAATTCCAGCTTGAAGTAAGTTCTTGTAAAATGGCGAGTTAGGTCCATTCACAAGAAGGTGGCTTAGTATTGACATGGCAAATGATTCCTGTGTATCTGTGATACTGGGGGGTACAAAAAACAATGCAATAATATAAATGCCAGTACTTACATCACACTTCACAAAAGGATGTGAGTCAAGCTGTTGTGCCATGCATGCATGTGTTCATGGACAATTACAACATGGGCATACATACACATCGGTATGTACGTGTTTGCATGCACAAACATGTGATTAAAGTTAAAATAAGAGAAAATATGAGAAGAACAATATACAGGGACAATGCAAGTATAAGGAGGAACAAAAGCACTTAGAGTAGGGGTGGTTGAATATTTGAACATTTTATATAGCAAACTAAATACATTTTTATTCAATGATTCGATTCAGTGCTCAAATTGAATAGTCAATATTTGAGATATTGAACATTTATCAAATAGTTTCTGAATAATCAGCACCAACGAGCAAGCACTTGAATAAGAAGAAACCAAAAAGACGAAGGATTCACGTTTCTCGTTTCCATCCTTGGACTATGTGCCCATATTCAATGCACAGTGCAAGATTTTATGCTACATGAGAGAAAGTGTTTATCTAGGGGCAATGCTGCTGCTTAATGCTCGGGTGAAACAAGTGCTCATGTGCAACCAATCTGATATCATTATTATTAAAAATATATGGTTAGGAGCTCGGTTTATCTATTGCAACCTATTACGCAGCATTTTTGTTGACCACGCCCTCGGAGGTACTTTGGTACACTCACTTCCCACGTGAAGCTGCATTTTTCCAAAGTATCTTGTTTAATTTTGATGCCTGACTTTTATTTAAGATATGGTAATAAAACCACACCATGAATACTAAACTAACAGCTACAAAGGAGCTAATTTCAGTGAACAGCATTCTATCTTCATTTGATGTTAGCTGAAATGTATAATGATTCAAGCAAAATTCTGCAGAACTCTAGCATAATATTGGAAGGAAAGTTGTCTTATTATTTTAAAGCTATTCAAAAATAAATTTATGGTATATTTATATTTGATGTGGTGTAATCACTAATTTATTTGTATTCAATCTGGTTTGAAAAATTACTGTTCGTGGACCCTCAATTTACAGTGACATCAGTGGGAATGACATCAACGATACAGTGATGTATGAACAGAGTAAAACCCCCGTTCTACTTTGGCAATGTGCTGTGGGATAAAACAACTCAACAACGAAGCGGTGAGTACTCAGGAGAAAATTTGGGGCAATGGTAACTACACATGCCTAACAGCTACTTAAGTTAACACTTTTAGATTTGCCAATGAGACTTAGGCCTTCTTGTGCTGCAATGAACAGCAATTCTGCTGCAGGGAGTGAAACTACACGAAAAGAAAAAGCCTGTGCTTGATAAATGGATCACCATGCACAAATTACAGGGGAACACGTGCAAAGGCTGCAAAGTTGTGACCAAGGAGCAACACAGCGCATCTTAGGAGGTGCAATTATCTAACGCTGATTCCGTCGGTTCATCAAGTCCAATAAGTGGTCATGCAGAATTTTGTTTATTGCGAATTTGTTTATCGCATTGCCATGAAATATGAGTCAACAAGCATTTACTGTTAAAGCATGGCACTGGACAAAAGTATACGAAGAAGCCATTTAAGCGAGGACACAAGCTAAAGGTGTAGACAACAGCATCAGCTTCAACCGACTTCATTCAGGCTGATATGATTCACTAAACTAAACTTCCTTCACTTAAGAGCAGTTGATCTGGTAAGTGGATTACCACCTTCTTTTACAATGAGGCAGGCAGATGGGCCACTAAGCAACCATAAGCAGATCACACAGTGAACAGGACTGCTAGGCATGTTTTACAAAGTCCTTTTCACAGCTTGCATTGTGTGCCTGAGGTTTCTTGAAGAGCAAATACAAAACCACACATAAAATAAATTACACACATAAAAATAAAAATCACTCACTCATTCATTGCATATGTTACTGCGACTGTTGACTGCTTTTCAGGATTTGCAGCCAATGGGTCTGGAACGCAAGTCATGGTTTCCATTCTCTGCAATGTGTTTTCTCGTATTACTTTTTTTTTTTTTTGCAGAGGACAGCTGTATTGAGCAGCAACCATGAAAATAAAAAGCAGGACTGCTCACCGGTTCTGTCCACCTTGGCTCAGGAGGTATGACATGGCTGCTATCAATTTTCTCAAACTTAGACAAGGCCAACTCATCGATCAGTGACAGTGTCTTTTCCAAAGGAAAGTCACCATAGGTTAGGAATCTGGTCCAAAAAGAAAGGAAGGAAATCATGCTTCCGCTATTTGTTTGTTCAAGATAATATTAGTTTACCACTCGCAACAATGTGGCACAATAGTCTAAGTTCAGAATGAGCTAGCCCCTGCAGCTAACAGTACAGACCTGGCGTCATATCAGTTAATCACAGCTGCAGCCTCCTCCACTCTGAAGTAACAATGCGCCTTAGACAAGACTACACTGCTCAAAAAATCATTCAAAAGTGCAGAGATTCATAACATATAAACAGTAGATAGAGTTCTACCATGGTACCATCACTACAATGTGCACAGAAAACTCGGACCACAAGGTATTTGTCCCCAATCCCCGTATGTGACTTGCACACCTTTTTCCTATTAAAGGTTAGAACAATTTGCAACTTACACCTAAAAAGTGAAAGTCAACACATGAGAGTGTTTGCCTATTGTCTGCATGCTAGTATGCTAGTGAACCAAACAATAAACCATGTGATAGGATGAGGACCTTGTTTGAAGCTTCCAAAAATTGCTGCTAGCAATAGTACACTGTTTCAGCAGCGCATCAGCAGACAGACAACCAAACATGCCAATCACTCAGCTACCACACAACTGTATGTCACATACTTGCTGCATGTCGTGCAGCAAGTATGGCACAACCTCAGAGAGCTTAGAGGCAACAGAAAATGCAGTGTACTTAAAATAATACAACTCAGTTTAATTCAATTTTTTTCGTAAGGCGCAGACAACTGCGCGAAAATTTCTAGAGGCTGTGGTCAAAAAGGTTGTAGGCTTATGCCTCAGGCGCAAAGAAAAGAGACAGATGACCCCAATTGACGCCAGAATAGAACAGCAAGCCGTGGCTCCTTTATTTTCTTCTCATATGGGCATGCGCTATCCGGGTTTCAGGTGCCACCAAAGGGAGGGTGCCACAGGGCCCCCCGCGTAGACTGGAAGTCAAAACCGGACTGAGGGCCAGCTATGGCACTCTAGCACGAGGTCAGGCAGCGATGCGAGGCTTTCCATCGCAGTCTCCACATAAGCCGGCTTAAGCGGTCTAAGCTGACTGTCTCTTCACGGCCGTTCTGTAGGAGGGTGGTGGTTTTCGGGGTGCAGTGGAGGACGCGAAATGTACCTTCATAGGCCGGGGTTAGCAGTGGTCAGACAGCATCGCAGCGCACGAAAACATGTGTTGAAGTGGCCAGGTCAGGGTGCATGAAGATTGTATTGTGGCGAGAAGGACAGGGTGGAGTGGGCCGGAGGTCTTTAAAGGGACCCTAAAGGCAAATATTAATTCAAGCTAAAGAGATAGATTAGTACTCGAGACTCTCTAAGGCGTCAATATCGTGAACAAAGCCTTAATAATCAAGAAATTGAGGTAAATGCAGGACGCGATTAGAGACTCCCCGGGGAAATTCAAGCACTTGCCTGATGACAAAAGCACTCCTGAGTTAAACTCTGTCCCTAGTACTCAACCACTTGTTGCAAAAAACATCCTTGTATTGTATTATAAGACGAAATAAAATGCTACTTGTCCAGTTATATTTCATATTTAGAAAAAACTCGTTTAAATTACCCTTGATAACGACGCGGATAGACGAAAGGTTTCATTTTCGCTCGACTCTGCGCTACCCATGCTTTCGCGTTTCAGTAGTTTCGTTATTGCGTAGTGCTGCGCTGGTTTAGCTTGCTCGCGAAACTCGCATAAAATGCAAGTAGCAGAAAATTCAATTTCCACTGATGTCGCGGGAGGCCAGAGCGATCTACGCCACTTGACCAAAAAGCAGCTGCAGCGGTGAATCCACCACTCCGTTAGCTCCGTCGTGGCTCGGTACCGCCGTCTTTCGAACGCCGTTTTACTCACCAACGGCAGCAAAAAGTGGTGATGGCGTATGTAACGTCACCGCTCCCCTGACTAGATGGCGGGAGATATGAATTTCGAAAAAGGTATTCGGACCCTTCAGATGCAATTCACTCGTAAACTAAGTCTTTTCTTAGCACGAAACATGTGTTGCGAAGTTTCTGGAATGGTATTTAAACAATCCACGTTTACTTAGCATTTGCCTTTAGTGTCCCTTTAACACAGTCCAGGAGGCATTGTGGGAATTCTTGTGGCTGAGCTGGCAGCTGCGTTCATGTAAAGAAGTCTCCGGGGAAACAGAACTGCCATATGCAAGCTCTGCTGCTGAGCACTGTAGGTTTGCCCGGAGGACGACCCGTAAACCCAGGAGCACAAGGGGGAAGGCGTCAACCCAGGTGGCACAATTGAGGTGGGTAGCCAGGGTAGCCTTCAGCTGTCGGTGAAGGCATTCCACCATGCTGTTGACACACAGGTGATACACAGTGGTACGGCAATGTCTGGTGCTGAGAATGCGATTAAGTCAAGCAAACAGGGAGGCCTCAAATTGGCATCCACGGTCCGTTGTCACGGTGCCAGGACAACCAAAGCAAGATACCCACACAGAAATGAAAGCGTGGGAAACAGTCTCAGCAGTGATGTCATGAATGGCAACTGAGTAATACTTGTTGGGGGGCTAGTTGGTGCATGTTATGGTTGGCGCTATAACCCTCTTCTGGAATCATGAATGGCAACAGCCTCCAGCCAGCATGTGAAACCGTCGACCATGGTGAGTTTATAACGATAACTTTGAGACACAGGTAGAGGGCCCACGATGTTGAGATGAACATGGTCGAAACAACGGCCGGGTGGAAGGAAGGCTTGGGGAGGCGTCTTGGTATGATGGGAGACCTTTGTCATCTGGCAGCGCAGACATGTGCGCAGCGCATTGCACCGTTAATTACGGACCAGACGTAGCTCCGGGTGAGAAGGTGCTGAGTAGCCCAAATACCTGGATGACATATGTCGTGTAGAGAGTGGAAAATGGTGTGACATAGCGAAACCAGATCACAAGGGTGGGGAAAGTCTGCTCTGAGACATTGCACCACAAGGGCTCAGGCGAGCATGGATGGGGCACAAGCCATAGTCACTGTCATTATGCCATGCGGAAGAAAATGCGGCCCGGTCGACGGTTGGAGATGGAAAGTCAACTGCAGCTATACGAGAAAGGGCATCAGCACTGGTGTCATCGGCACCTTTCACGTGGCAGATGTCAGTCGCAAATTCTGAAATATAAGCGAGATGGCAGAGTTCACGCGACACATACTTCGATGAGTTGGTGTGGAAAACATACTCCAGTGGCTTATGATCGGTCAGTACATAAAACTGGCATTCTTTCAGAAAATGCTGAAAGTGCTGTACCACAGTGTAGATGTCTAGTAGCTCGCGGCTGAAAACACTATAGTGGGTCTCAGCAGGAAGTACCATATTTACTTGCATAATGATCGCACTTTTAAAAAATTGATGCAAATTCAGGGGTGTGATCATTACGCGGGTTAAATTTCCCGCAAAAAGAAAAAACAAATTTTCATCCCGCGTTTGTTGCGGGATGACAACAGGTGAACAGATAGGCAGCTGCCGCTGTATGTAGTGCAGGACACCAGAACAAAAATGGCGGCCGGCAGAGCAAGCTGAACGCGATTTTTTTTTTCTTCTCGCAAGTCCATTACGTGCACTGAAACAGTCTCTTTCGTATCAGTAATGAATAATATTGTTAATATTGGCAAGTTTGCGGCAATAATGTAGCCATGTCCACTTTGAGGGGACAGAAACAGATGGGCGCGTTTAGCTGCCAGTGACATAGAAACACATGGCAGGCATGATGCGGAAACTGCAGCATTTGTCTTCACTACTATCCTAATGCGGCACGTTTACGCTAAGGGTGGGCGAATATCTTAGCTGTGTTACAAGCATCAGCGTATGAATAGGGTACACTTCTAACGTATCAGTGTAAACGTGGCTACTATCGTCCCCGCTCACGATTTGTTGCGTGCCCACGACTGCAGACAAGAAGAATCAAAAGGCATCTTTTTTGTTGTTGTTGTTGTTGACCGCAACCATTATAAAGCCTACACATAATAAAGGCAAGTTTGGTTGTAGCTTTTTTTTTGTCATGGAAGTGCGGAAAGTGATGAAAGCAATGAAATGGGGCATCTGCTTAAGAACGTTTGGTGCGTGCAGAACGCTTGGTTTGTCTTGAAGAGGCGTTTGCGTAGCATTCGACAGATGGTAAGCGCGATCATTATTAGCTAGACTTGGCACATGGCATATCGCTGCAGCAAGTTCGGGGTGCGATCATTACACGGGAAATTTAAAAAAATCTAATTTTGATGACAAAATTCAGGGGTGCGATCACTGCGCGAGTGCAATCATTATGCAAGTAAATGTGGTAGTTTCTGAGAGTAAAAAGAGAAAGGTCTCCACTCGGAGTCAATGAACTGCTGTAAGATGGCTCCGACGGCCACGCTGGAGGCATCAACCATCAACCAAGTAGGGGTGTTGCTGCGCAGATGGATAAGAAGCTCGGCATTCGCGAATACTTGCTTTGCAGCAGTAACGGTGGCCTGGGCTTCTGATGACCAAGAAATGGCAGAAGACAGGCGGGCGGTTGACCGAAGGAGGTCGGTGAGCGGGCAAAACAGCTCTGCACAGTGGGGTATAAAGCACCTGGAAAAATTCACAAGCCTTAGGAACTGGCGTAACTGGTGCAGTGTTGTAGGCTTGGGATAATCCTGGGTGACCTTGACGTGGGACAGGAGAGGGCGTATACCCTCAGATGATATGTGATGGCCCAAAAACTCAAGCTCAAATGCGCCGAAAACACACTTGGAGGTGTTCACAACCAGGCCATACTGCTGTAGACGTAGGAACAAAGCACATAGACGGTGATCATGATCTTCCGGCATAAGGCTGGCGATGAGGACATTATCAAAGTACGCGAACACAGTAGAGAGGCCCCGCACGACCTCAGCGATGAACCGCTGAAAGGTTTGAGCTCAATTGCGGAGTCCAAAAGGCATCCACACGTACTCAAACAAACCAAAGGGCATCGTGATGGCGGTGGTCTTAGGTAGTATGTCGGCAATCTCGATGGGAATTTGGTGGTACGCCTTAACCAGGTCCACTTTGCTAAAAATGGCGCTTGGGCACTAGATGCAGCGGAGAAGCTCACCGCATTGGACGACAGGCGTATAATGCCGAGCTGCAGCATGTGGTCTAACTCCCGTTTGGTAATAGCTAGACGTTCCCCAAACAAGCAGCGTGGTCGAGCGGCTGCTGGTGGACCACGGGTGACGATGTGGTGTGTCACCGTATGTTTAGGCGGCTGAGTGAAGTTGCATGGCTTTGTTAATTCAGAAAAATCCACCAAGATCTTTTTGAACAGAGAGGAAGATATCAGCGTGCGGATGCCCATGGGAGCAAGGTCGGACAGGACTCCCGAGATGGAGAGACGAGTCAGACCGTCTGTGAGGCGACAATGCCACACGCTGACGTCCAAGTCAAAGTAGGAGAGGAAGTCCGAGCCAATGATTGGTTGAACCCCGTCTGTGATGACGAAGACCCATCGAAAAGTGCGGCGAAGGCTGAAGTCAAGGATCAGAGATCGGAGTCAATACGTCGCTATAGACGAGGCGTTGGCAGCACAAAGCGACTGCCCTGACATGGAACGATCAGCTTTAGTCAGGGGAACCACGCTGATTTCCGCAACCGTGTCTACAAGGAACCGGGTGCCGGAGAACTTGTCTGTTACCATAAAAAGGAGGCTGGGATGACAAGCAAGACCACACGCTGCTGTCAGTGATCCCGGCGGGCGTTTCTCAGCCACAGACAAGGAGGTGTGCACTTTGTGGGCTCGGTGTCGGAAACACCGGTGGTACCAGTAGAGAGACATAGGGCTGGGACTCCAAGCTTGAACGACAGAAAGCTGAGCTAGTTGGTAAGGATTCGTTATGCAAAATAGAAGTGAGGCGTGCAGACAGGACACAAGAGTAGAGAAGTGGACAACACGAACGCCGACTATCAACTGAAGGGAGCACTGAGGCGAAAAAAGAAAGAAGACACAAAACTCATCTGCGCATGCTCACGAATGGTAACACCACGTGTCAATCGGGTACACGTGCCGGCCTACGTGAGAGATAACTGTTAAGGCACTTAATCTCTCCCTTATGCAAAGTAATCAAAGGCTGACTCATGGACACACTTCCACCATTATAGATATGCCATGTCTCTACCATAATACGCGTATCTTCATTCTTATGCCTGTACAATATCGCGCATTCATCTAACTCTGCCGTGCAGTTACAATCTCGGCAATGTAGCGAAAGATTAGAAGGCGATCCACCGGTTAACGACCTTTCATGTTCCATTAGCCTCTGATTGATACACCGTCCCGTTTGCCCTACATAGAACTGGCCACAGCTAAGGGGAATCTTACAAACCACACCCATACGACAGTCAGTCAAACAGTTGTTCTTATTGTGCTTCAGTGGACAAATATCTGTTCGTTTTTTGCCTTTTACCCGCTCCTTTTTATTCCTGTACGGCAGCGCATATCTTACCTAGCTTATGTTAATGTTGCTTTCACTGCTCCCAATAAGCTAGGTAAGATATGCGCTGCCGTACAGAATAAAAAGGAGCGGGTAAAAGGCAAAAAGTGAACAGATATTTGTCCAGTTACAGACGTCCTGCGGACGCGAGTCCTGTTCTGTGGAGGGTTCGGGAGGATCTGTCATTGTGTTCGTCCTAGGTCACCACTTGTAGGCTCATGCCTCAGGCGCAAAGGCAAGAGACAGCTGACCCGAATCGATGCCGGAATAGAACTTCGCGTGCCACGGCCATGCGCCGTCTTTATTTTCTTCTCATGCGGGCGCGCGCTATCCGGGTTCTGGGCACTGCCCAAGGGAGGGCGCTCTACAAGCTCAAGTCCCAAAATGATGGTAACGAGCATCGCATTATCCCTTAAACAAAGAATAGAATTTTTTAATCAGCACAAGAAGTTTCACGAGATTATGATATTGGACAACACACTAAAGCGGGGCTGCATAACTCGAAACCAGCGAGGGGTAAAGCCAAATTCTCCGGGAGCCACAGGGGCCACACTTCAGCAAGACATGTTGCATTTTCTGCTTGTGTAAAGGTGTCATCGCAATTGTTGCTACCCTTAGCACGAGTTGTAATGGCATGTCAATCATTGAAAAATAGGAGGTAGCTCTTGTTCTCAGAGACATTAATTATAACACATGCTCACGGACATGGGTGCTATCAAAGAGAAAGCAGCCAGTTTCCAGGCACTGTTGGGTATAGTTTTGTATTTGTTATAATTAAGGTTCTCATAAACAAAATAAGCAACTAAGCAACTGCTTCTGCTGCATTTATCGCAACCAGTGTTTCAAAGACAATGATACTGGCGCTCAATGTCATGGCCACGTCGGCCCTCCTAGCAAGGAGAAAAAGAAGAGCATGGAGTCTCATTTACTCTTAATGAAAGCAGAGTCCGAATTCAAAGCTGTTGGGAGAAGACGCCTCTAGGTTCAGGTCACAAAACATTCCTTTTAGCTCTGGTGAACACTGCAGCCCATTGAGCTCTTGCTATGCTGTGGTGTAGCACTCTTGCAACATCGCTGAAATCAGGTTGCTAAATAGTTGGTCAATCTCTTTTTCATCTTTGAATGATTTGAGCAGCTGGAATTGCACGAAAAAGTTTGTCACATGTTCTGACTATGAGCACAGTCAACCCTCATTAACTTGAACTCTGATATCTCAAAATATCAGTTAAGTTGAAATTTTTTCCTGGCTCTGTGTCAACTGCATGTATTTTTTACCTCTTATCTCAACATGCTTTTGCGCCGTACTCCAGATATCTCTAAATCCTGACTGCAAAAACGTCAGCAAAAAGTTGCTACTCAAACATTTCCACGCTTAGTGCGCAGCTGCGATATCACCAAAAAGTGACGGGGCCGCAAGTTCATAGCGAATTCTCCTTCATCCTACACCACTACAATCATCTACTGTTCACAGCCAGCTGCAAACGCATTGATAATGAGATTTCTGGACCTGAAAGCAGGATTGCTGTTACCCGTAGACACCTGACGTGTCAGGTGCCAAGTCGTACAATATTTCACAAAAGTGATCGACCGAAAGTACCGCCCTGGTATATTGAGCTTTTGCGAGAAATTTGGCAACTACTAGTGCCTATTTTGAAAGGCTCTATGTGGTCTATGCATAGCCAGGGGCTTATATTTTCATGAATTCGCTTATCTTGAAACTCTACTTATCCTGAAATTTTTTCAGGTTTTTCCAACTTCCGATTTAATGGGGTTTTAGTGTATCGTGCTTCCTCTTCCACATGCATGAAAGTTTATCTTTGAATCAAGAAGGTTGCCTGATGATAGAAATTAACAAGAAAAAAAATCTGTCCCATTCAAGGCATTTAATTATGAATCAGGAGAAAATGTTGCGCTCCTCATACTTGTAATGGATGAGCCGTGGCTTTGTCTACACTCAGGTAGTGATATAGCGAGAAACGCTCACAGCATGTTAAGGAAGTGGCCCGCCAATCATAGGTCACTATCTAACCAGAATCTAAAATACACTTAAACCTCAATATAATGAACTTCTATATACCGTATTTTCGCGATTCTAAGCACCCCCCGATTCTAAGCACCCCCGTTTATTTTCGCGAGACAATTGGGAAAAAAGTTTGCATGCGAATCTAAGCACACCCCTATTTGTTAGGAAGAGCGCGCAGCCAAGGCCGCCAAGCACGCTTGCTCGCTCTGTCATAGAGCCGGAGCCGTCGGAGTCCCGAGGTGGAACGGCGTCCGCGGTGCGATCTTACCGGACAGCCGGACTGCAGAGCCGCGCGGACTCGTGACCAGCAGTGATAGCGACTGAGCATCCGACACAAACAATGGGTTCACTGTCTTCAACGATTTTTCTTTTGGATGTTTGCAAAATAAAATGTTATTTCTCGCGCCCATCTAGTCGTAATGTCGTAGCGAAAAGAGGAAGGGGGGGTCATTCTAGATTTTTCGAATCTAAGCACCCCCCCTCACTTTGGGCATCGCGATCGTGAAAAAAAAGGGGGTGCTTAGAATCGAGTAAATACGGTAACAAAATTATCAATGTATCATCAAGTATTTCCCTTTTTGTAACTGCTTGTCCACAGAACACTGTGTGTTTTGAACCTCAATACTAGTATAACGAAGTGTGTTTATACAGGATTTCAGTATGATGAAATTTCACTGGCACCGCGAAGGAATACCGAGACAATAAATGGAAACTTCCTCGGACACAGATAGTCAAATGGTTAAATGGCAAGCGGCTGCTTGTGAACGCTCCTCTCAAACCACACACGACCAAGAGCTACCGCCAAGGAGCAGCGTCAGGTTTGGCATAAAGCCCAAGCACAATAACATCTTATTGCTCCTCACGCA
The DNA here is from genome assembly GCF_023375885.2 of Dermacentor andersoni. Lineage (NCBI taxonomy): Eukaryota > Metazoa > Arthropoda > Arachnida > Ixodida > Ixodidae > Dermacentor > Dermacentor andersoni. Next base: position 325,286,504 of record NC_092814.1, read on the forward strand.
ATGCATGCTTTAGGTGCATGTGAAAGCTTGCAAGGGTGAGTCGAGCAGGAGGGTGGCTTGGCGAGCGCCACCGTCCAATATGAGCAAGGGGACAGGGGATGCGGAGGGGAGCGAGCTTGAGGTAATGCGATCAAGCGTGCAGAGGGTGAAGGAGGGGAGGGAACGCGGGGCTGGTCGTGTACGCACCTCCTCTTCTAGCACAGCTATGGCTACGCATGGCTTCACACACTAAGCACATACGGAGCCAGTGCACCTTTTTTTAGGTCTAATCTGCAGCATGTCCAAAGAGTAGGGATACCGAGATGGCGTGGCATCGTGCGCTGCCATCCCGCGCATTTAGTACTGGAAGCTGCGTAATCTAGAATTTCAGAGACGCGTTGAAAGGAGAGGCAAAGGAAGCATTCGCCACCCGCTGCTGGTGCTTTTCATAATAGCCTTGTTCCACTGCGGGTGACACTATCAGCTGCAGGGCCAGAGTAGGCACGAAAGCGTAGGTGGCTTTGCTTCGCACCGCTAATCTGAAGATATCGTGGGCACAGCATGAAACTATCTTTTGCGGCCAACCCATATTCAACAAAATGAATTTTCTTTTTCTCATTCAAATTCACTTTTTCTGATTGCATGATAATTCGTATAATTTTGCTGCCTCTTCCATGTAAGAAAAATGTATGCACGACTGCACTTACCTAATGCATTGAAGGTAGAATTTCAATGTAATGAAATTTCAATATAACAAAGCAAATCGCCGATTTTACCGACTTCATTATACAGTGAAACCTCGATATAATGAAGCCAGTAAAATCGGCAATTTGCTTCGTTATAACGAAATCTCGTATTGAAATTCCACCTTTTATGCAAATAAGTACAGTCGCCCATCGATTCTTCCTACAAGGAAAGGGGTTGCAGACTTTTCCAAATTATTGGGCAATCGAAAACGCAAACTTGAAGGAGAAAACAATTCATTTTAATTAATTTGGGAGTTGGCGACGAATGATACGGTTTCATGCCACGTCGATGATATTGTCACATAGGCGGTACGAATAAAGCAAAGCCAGCCACGCTTTCGCATGTACTCTGCCCCTGCGGCTGATAGCGTCGCCCCCACTGTGAATACGCTATTATGAAAAGCACCGGCAGCAAATGCTTCGTCTGCTTCTCGCTCTAACGGGTCACTGAAACTCAAGATCACCCAATCTCCAATACTGAATGCGCTGGAAGACAGCTTACATGATGCCACGCCATCTCGGCACTGCACACCTGCTCTTTGCCTTTGCACACGCAGTGGATTACCTCTAAAGCAGATGTGCAGCTGCGTATGCGCTAAGCCACATGCGCAGCCATGCGCAGCCACCGGAGACCGAGACGCGTGTCAGAACGCCAGAAATCGAGACCTGTGCAAACTTACCCCACCCACCTCCTCCACCCCCTCGCGTGCGCTTGATCGCGTTACCACGAGCTCACTCCCCTCCCCCTCTTTCTCTTTGCTGGCACGAGAATGCGGCACTTGTGAAGCCACCATCTTTTTTGTATCACCCTTGCACACTTTCACGCCCCTAAAGCACACAGTGCCCAAGTCGCCATAGGATCTTATCGCACTTGGACTTTATACGAAACATGATACGGCTCCACTTCAGCATTCCCTGTGCGTCATTTCAGAGGTGTGTTTGCAAGCAGCCGCTTGTAATTCAATTATTTTACCATCTGCGTCCACGCAAGTTTCAATTTAGTGTCTCGGCATTCTTTTGCGATGGCAGCAAAACTTCGTTATATTGAAATAGCATAAAAACACGCTTCGTTATATTGAGGTTCTAAATACATGGTGTTCTATGCATAAGAGGTTATGAAAAGTAAAATACTTCTTTATATCAAGAATTTCGTTACATTGAAGTTTGTTATATTGAGGTTTAATTGTATTGAGGTTTAACTGTGTGTCTATGAAGACGGAATGTTATTTGTATCAGCTTAGCACAAAGCCCTCAATGAAGCTGTTAACGCCACTGATACTAGACTCAAATAACCTTGATTCACACCTACTCCCAATTTGTTGATGTTTGAGCAAATATTTGTAAAGGATGAAAAGTCAGGTAAACGCAGCACACAAAAGCGATGGTTTGCTGGCAGTACCAGCTGCAGTCATCGAATCAAAACATAGTGAGAAAGCATGTGTTAAATCCAATTGTGGACGTTGCATCCATAATGCGATCCTGGCATTGGTACCTTGACAAATACATTTGGTGGTCACACACTCTATCTGTTCTCAGAGGAAGACCTAACACTCTCACATCTTTGTCATCTTAATGTGCTTAACACCACAAACAGTTCATCGCCTGTATCATGTTAGGCGACAAAATCGTTGTTTTTCTCATCATATAGAGCCATAGAAGTCTAAAGTTGCTTTGGCACACATCAGCAACTGGCCACTTCCTGAAAAACTTCTTTTAGGTCCATGGCCAGAATATTTCGCATGCCAGCCCATGAAGGCCACTGAGACATTTTTGAGAGTAGTGAACGGGATATATGACTGTAATCAGTTTTTTTTTTTTTTTTCATATCGTACCTTCACTTTGTCCCTCTCCTTTTGTTCACCCTACCTTAACAATGAGTAGCAGGCTAGAACACAGTACAGTAGTTCAGGCCATCCTCTCAGCTTTTTCTCTTATATAATAAAACAATCTCTCTCTATCCAAACTCTGGTGTATACCTGTGCCACAGCAAGGCTAACAATAAGTTGGTCCACTGTTAAAGGGAACACCAAATAAGTATTTCAGGTCTGATTACAACTCAGTTTTGACGCAAAGGCCTCAAGAATAATTTTTTTTCCATCAGAGAAAATGAGCAACATTACTTGCCACATTAATCACTTAATTCCCATGGAATTGATAACCCATCCAATATATGTTTGTTTGAAAACTAATTAAGTTCTCTTTATAGCCATGGACGTTGTACTGTACACCTCATATAAATGTACAGTCCCTTGCAATATGAGCTGCAACACGATGCCCACGATCAGAGGCACCCAAAGACTACACGGCAACAACATATGAAAAATTGGTTTTATAAACACCAACAGTAATGGGAATGGTGTTTAATTCTCCAGTTTTTTTCATATGTCGGCCCCTGCGTGCAGTCTTCAAGCCCCTTCAGCCATGTGCATTGTGTTGCAGATCATATTGTACTTGACTTGTTATACTTGGTTCGGCTAAGTTTATACATGGGTACGCTTGGAGACTCAGCCAAGTTTTCTGCGTGGTTACACTTCGAGACACGGTCAGGTTTTCTGCATGGTGTCGTCAATAGCCCCCTAAAGAGCAATGAATATCGCCGCCACTTCACCGGTTAGATATTCGGGATTGGACCGAAGTTGTCGTATCCGTTCTCAAGTAGCGGCGCGGCAGCTTCCACACTGCACTTCCTCTTCTTCAGGAGTGACACTCTTCTGTCGCCCCATCTCTCTCTTCGTCGGAGACCCGGCTGTTCTGACAGCGGAGCGGAGCTGCTTTTATACCCCTGTAGCGACGTCATGGCTTAGATCCGCACCTGCGCATGCGCGGCCTCCGTACGGCACAGCAAGGCGAAGCTACGGTGAAGCGGTGCTGGCACGCGCGATGACATCATCACTCAGCAAGGTTTGTTGCACACGTTCACCGCCCTAACCACCAGTTTAAACAGCATCGCTTTTAAAAATAAAAGTTGGCGTGTAAGCAGAGAACACTCATAACCTAAGGATGAAAATTTACCATTAGTAACCAATGACCAAAAGGCTTTCTAAACATTTAAAGGGACACTAAAGCGAAACAATAAATTAGTTTAGACTAATAAAGCATTGTTTGAGAACTGTGCAGGCAGTCATTTCAAAATAATAGTTTGATTATTAGATGAGAGAATGACGGTCGAAGTATCACTATTTGAATTTCGCGCCGAAACCATGACGCCGGTACGTCAGTGTGACGTCAGGGATTCCAAAGTATGTTTTCGCATTTGGGCCGCGTTGGCCGAGTAAAGGTTCCCAAAACTTGCCATGTTTAATATATGGTTCCTTTAGAACGCAATGTAGTCAATCTGTACCGCTATATACTTAAGTAGGCCCTAGAAGATGCCATCAAAATCCATGACGTCACAGCGAGCAGGTGCGGAAACTTCAAGGAGGCGTCGCCAGCAGTCTTTCGTTCTTGCGCTTTTTCTGGCTTACCAAGCATCTTATCGTGGTAAGAGTGGTGTTTTTGGCATCGTAGAAAGGTAATTTACTGATGCAGAAGAAATCATTTTTCTCTTCAGTGTCCCTTTAAACATTTGTGGCATTCAGGAATATTTATCTAACTGTTGTTCCCATATAACGAATTAAACAGCAATTATTGAAATCGCATAGCTGGCACATGTAGCCAATATTGCAATAAGTTCCAAGCATGCATTAACCCATGAATAAACAAATGCACACACACACAGACTTTTCATGATGCCCACATGTTAACTCAAGCAGGAAGAAATGGGCAAGTAAACAATGAAATGCCAGCAATAGCCACTGCAAGTTACTCATGATGTAAACAGGTAAGCTGTGGTCCTAATGTGCATACGTCTGCATAGCCAGTACGGCTATGGTACTACATAGCCTGTATGACTATGGTACTATGTCAGCAGGTCATACAATCTGCAGGGCGACACGCTGATTGTCGCCCCTATCCCTCGAAACATGCACCCCGAATATAATCGGGGCCGACGCCAGGCCTGTGCCAAGGCACTGCTGCGCTCCTTGGGCGGGAAGAGGACTACGTGCTTCGTAGACACGGCAGAATACACACGCGAACACCGGTTCACGGCGGTAGTTGTAGATGTTAACTCCCGGCTTACGCACGCATGTAGTGTCGCAATGGAACACCCAGAAACAGTGGAAGAGGTAGCGATTGCGCTTGCGCTTACCGACCCCCTCTGCAAGGTAGTGCTTAGCGACTCACAATCCGCAGTTCGCAACTGCGCGCAGGGACGCATTTCCTCCGAGGCTCTCCCGACCCTAAGGAAAGCTGGTCGACAGCACTTCAATAGCACCGCGATCATGTGGTTCCCAGCGCACCTTGCCACCCCCACCGACGAGGACCCCCCTAACTTGAACGAGGTAGCACACCGCTCTGCGCGAGAATTGACCCGCCACGCAGAATCGGAGACCGCCTCTTCGAGTTCGGAACTCCTGGTTCAAAACACGCGAGAACACTTGGTCAGATATAATGACATCATCAAGCACTATCAGCTAGGCAGGCGGTCATTGCCCCTCTTTCACCCCAAACTGAAACGTCGCCAGGCAGTTGTCTGGCGACAACCGCGGACACAAACCTTCCCCAGTCTGATGCGACTGCGGCACATTTTCCACGCACAATACCCAAGTGCTCTTTGTAAGTTATGTCAGGAAACTAGAGTGACGCTCTCACACATGTTGTGAGTGTCGTGTTATATCAGCTACAATGGCAGTAGCTCCGGAGGCTCTTGCGTCGAAGTGGGCCTCCGCTCTGTGCAGCTACAACCTTAAGACGCAAGAGTGGGCTGCCCAGCAGGCCCAAGAGGCGGCAACAAGGCAAGGCCTCGAAGTCCCCTCATGGGAGACCTGAGCCTGGGTCCTTAAACTTCACCGGATTTAAAATAAAGTTTTTTCCATCCATCCATGCAGGGCTTTTGCAGGGTAGGCAATCTTGGTGGCAACTTTTTTTTAATTTATATATTTTAGAAGAAAACAATAATGGTTGGCATCTGGCCATTGCCCTTGAAGAGATGCTGTTTTTCCCCAAAGATGCCAATTCTGAACCTGATCTTGGTAGGATACCCCTCACCTGGTTTGGCTATTGCAAACAGACAAGCGTGGCTTCTAGATCACACACTGACTATCTTGTCTGCTAAACGTCAAATCACTCCCCAGCTAGAAAACAGCTCAAACTTCACACAAAAGCACTAGCGGCTTTCTTCTCAAGGGAACCTCGCTTCCTGCCGGAGAATCAAGGTACCATGCATAGATTCCTCAATGTAAGATGCATTGCTTGCAATACTACTCATTACCGCACATGACTTCGGTAAATCATCCAAAGCAGAACACGCAAAGCCACAAGCGGAAGTGTGCCACACGGTGAAAAACAAGGAAAAAAAATCAAACGAAGGCCAGGCTCGTAACATAAGCATTACACAGTCCGTTGGCTCCAGGATGAGATAAAGTAGGGAAAGAATGTCATTTGCAGACGCTAGTCACGGCAAAGCAAGAAAGCAAGAGATGCGTCGGCAGTAATGCTTGCCTCCTGGCAGCATGACAATGCAAAATTGCAGTTTTTTTATCCCCTGTAATAATGAATCAATTTGAAAAATTCTTACGGTAAAATGCTCCCTAGATGGCATTACACAAGTTATAGTGTACCAGGATTCATCAACAAGGAGTCATCAGAAAGAAAATCAATGAAACAGAGAGAGCGAATCGGATGCACAGAATGGAAATAAACAAGGCTGTGGAGATTTACAAGAATGGGAAGAAAGAAACTAAAAGGGAATATCTGTACGATAACACAAAGGGCAGTGCCTTGTTAGTTGAGGATCGAGCTGGTTGCCCAAGGACAAAAACATACCGAAGCAAATACTCGCAACAAGATGAGGCATGCGTATGCTGCAGCAAAAATACGGAGACCTCTCAACCCATCTTAATGGAATGCGAAGAGATTCGCCAAGCGAGACCCATGGGTAATGTACACCTTTCAGAAGTGCTTGGATTTAAAGTGCACGGAAGCATCAAGTGGTCAGCAGTCGAGATAAGCAAGAGACGTTTAGAGTGCTGGTGGAAAAAAAGCAGGGAAGAGGTTGATACGACCAGATCCATTACAGTCATAGGTAGCAGTATACAAGGTAGATAGAGAAGTTTTGGAGAAAGAATATTAAGGAGATATATACAAAAATGCTTGAATGAAAGCATGTACAGGTGGCTGGCTATTAGTCACCAACCCATTACAAAAGGGATGCCAATAAATCATCATCCTCATCATCATCATGCACAGCCAAAATTTACAAAGCGGCCTGGTGAGGGGCCCTTTCAATTTTGCCAACATCGACCGAGGCAGAAACCTGTGATACCTTAACAAGCAGAAGTATAGCACGCTGGAGCAGCAACCTGATCAGCAATTGTGATACTAAGTCATGACAATTCTGTCAAAGGTACTCAATGAATGCGTACGAGCTCAGCAGAAAGCAGACTCAATGATGCAGAAATACTGCCTCACACATCTCTTCGGCCAGTGTTAAACAGGCACTTATATAAACTGGCATGCAGTGTAGCAAGTTACCTTAAGCTGATTTGGCTTGTTGGGATAGTTGGTAGGAATGCGTGATTAAATAGTACAAGAAGAAGACAAGACACAGCGCTCTGTATGCATCTTTCCTTGTACCTTGTCTTCTGTGAGCTGTTTAACCCTTGCTGGTTCAAGGATTCCTGTATGAATCAATGTCTTGCAAGAAATATTCAACATTGATAGAAACAAGCTGAAAACTGTTTTCAGAAATGAGACTGTCATCAATGGTAATTACGAAATTAGTTGGTTTTTTGCCAGAGATAAATATGGCTGTCCCTGAAATTTAAATAATGTCAAGTGTCACACCACACTGAATTTATAGCCCTCTATGCTTTATTTTTGAAGTGCACTGCCTGGCGCATGCAACCTGCCTTGGGTGGCACAAAAATGGTCTCGCAATAATCTGTGGCCATATTTTTCACAATTATGAGAGCGAATTAAGAAGTTTGAAGAACACCCTGCTGCTTACAATGCATTGAGTTTTTGGCAGTTCATGATAAACCTTTGGGTGAATGTGAAAAACTCCAGTGAGAACTTTTTTCTTTACTTTTCCGACTTTTGTTGTTCAGATGCACAAAATATAAAATTTTTACTTCATTAAAAAAATCAGAACCAACAATGGTTAATCATTCTAGCTCAAACATTTTGGATTACAAACTGCAGCTGACAATTGTTGATCACGTCGGCAGATGAAGAAATGAAAAGTTTACATGTTCCTGTGTCCTTCCACTTGATTTGAATGACAAGCAATTTTCATAGTTATATCAAGACTAAATCAACAGAGTTGACTGCAGCAAGCTTTTGCAGGCACAAGTGGTGTTCCAGGAAGTGGGAGCTCATGAAAAAGCAGAAGTATCTAGAAAACTTGCCACCCATATCACTGCACTGATTGCAATGATGACAATCAGTGAATGGATACCAGTACAAAGTGAACAATGATGACAATGATCAGGATTAGAGTGGCAAAAAATCTTTCACATCTCTGAAATGTCATAATGACTGCACCAGAGATGATACGCTAGACTGAGTTCACCACTCAGCTCAACCCATACAATAAAGCTCCTGCACAGCAGCAGTATCAGCTGTTTCCCTCGTAACCGCAATCCAGCGCCAACGGCTTTAGACACACTCGCTTGGCAGCCACCGTGCAAGAAAAGCCACATAAAGAGAATACGCATATATTGTGCCAAAATAAAAAAGCCCTTCAAGCTTGCACCATCCTTGGAATAAGGGGTGGACCAAAATTGCTACTTCGAGCAAACCAACAGCATTTTTATACTTAACCGCAGCCATGAGCTCTCCTACACCAAACCCCTGCGCCAGCTCTAGTGCAGAATAAACAAACCTGGCATTGCTTGGGTGGTAGTGCTTGTCATGAAATTCCTTGAGCTGCTCCCAGGTGAGGTCAGGGATTGAAAGCGGGTGTCCACCACTCACATGGCCATACACACCACTTGGACATAGCTTGTTAACAATGGCCTGGTTGAAGTCATTGCTCGAGTTGGACTGCAAGGACAAAGAAATTATATGAAACAATCATGGCTGCAACAGCTTCTTAATGCAACGCACTAAAACACTAGTAGCCTCCCACCTAGTTATTGAAACCTGAAAAAAATCTTAATCGTGCTTACTAACAAAGAATGTTTGCTCAATTAAAGACAAGACAAGGCATTAACTTTTGGAAGCGTTTAAAATTAAAAAGATGGCAATGGTGTAAATCAAATGAACTGCTTTATATAGCACACTTTTATTAAATGGTCACAGCAGGTAATGCCCTCATGTCACATACAATAGTATCTGCTATGCCCACTGAACATAGATGCCTGGATACACACGCAAACAAATAATGAGAGATAGTACATGTTCCTGCTGCTGCATTTCTCCAGTCAAGTCCACAGTAGCCTGGTCCCTGTAAATCTAGTTCTAGACTAAAATGTGCGGCACTCACACTAGATATGCAGTTTACCTGATACATTCCTCAATGTGACATAGCAATTCAGGCCCAAGCACAAAGAAGAATAGTGTTGTCATAGCGAGAATTGGCAAAAATTATAAATAACAGACTGCACAGGCCAGCATTGTGACATTCTTTTTTTCCCCACAATAATAGTACACAGTGGTTCCGCAGTGCACAAAGCAGCACGCCCCCAAGCCTTATCATTGTCACCATTTTATCGTCAGCACCACGATTCTTTTCATACAGATCATATAGAAAGAACCTAGGACGTAAGCAAATATGTGACCATTAATATTATACATTTGTCATACACCTTCTTTCAGCACCCACACCAAGCACTTGTAATGCATGCAATTACTACTAGCTTGTGTTCTACACTTTAGGGCCTTCTCTAGCAGCAGACCTGGACGCTTGAGAAGTGGAAACTTGCAAGCTGCAGATTCTCACAGGTGTTCCTGCTCATAAAAAAACGGCAACGGTGAAAGGCAGCCAGTTGCACGCCAACTGGGAATAGAGGGCTGTTAATGAGCGGCAGTTGGTGACAGAAATGGCAACTCTCACGTTCTCTCACATAAAGCTGTTGAAGTGATCTCCAACGCCAAAAGTCCCAAACAAACACATAGCACTGGACTGTATACAGAAGACGGGGGTGTACAAACTGCGGCAACAATATTTTGTATATTGGTACATATATGTTTTCAGTGTAGAAATGAGAGATTGGCTTTCTGATTAATTTTCTGATTAATCAACTTATTATTTAAACCTACAGTGAAACGTAACATAAAATTAGCATTGACTGCAAGATTACTCTTTTGAAGTTCTCTGCTTTCGTTGAAAAAAGAAAGGTGGTCATAAGTGAAGAAAATAAAGGCAAACATTCCTTCTAGCATTTCGCATTGAAACTATGGCAATGATATAGTCCACGACGAGAAAGCCAATAGAGGTTGTCAGGACTAGAGTATTCAGGACTAGAGTATTTGTTCAGATCCACATACACTGCAATACTTTGTTCTTAATTAAAAAAATTATTCTCAACAAACCAAACAAAAACTACAAAGAACTAATAACAAAATATGTAGTTCAGTGCACAGCCCCCAGCATGTGCTCGTCCAAAGCATGAAAGCATGCTCAGAAATGCGTCTGTACCATCTACCACAGGCGACTCGTTTAAGAGAATTTTGCCTAGAGTATGTGCATGCTCTAGGCAAAGCAGGCTTCTTAAAACAATGCGCATTTTTTCTAGAAACATGCATTTAGGAAAATGAGCTTAAAGCTTGCAAAAGGTGGAGCACGGACAATAGGTCCAACATTTCGAAAGAGCAAGATAGCATGAAATTCCCTTTGGTGTCCTTTTAAGCAAATGTAAACTGTATCAACAGGTCATTAAGCATTTATTAACATGGTAACCTGTGGTACGTGCATGCCCGACTTCAGTACTACAAGACATGGAACTGAATATGTGTCTGCGAGTGCAAGCAGCATCTCGGTGTATGTAGTAGCTATATAAGAGCTTAGCTTGCTCTACTTTCTTGCATTTATTATAACCTTTGCAGCATTTTGGTACCACAAAATTACTGAACATTACTAAAACACATTCTGTATAACTTTAGAGCTCCACTTACAAAGACTCCTTTCATTTCATTGTACACAACTCCTTTGATGACAATGGGTGAAGATTTGTCCTTGGGATCAGTATGCTCAAGCCTCCACCCCTCCTGCCTGCAATGAGCATAATGTAAGCTTTAAATCTCACTTGGCTGCAGAGAAAACAATGTGGCCCATAATCCTTTCAGTAAAGCATATGCACTAAGAAAAAACTAATTTATTTAAATTATGGGGTTTTACGTGCCAAAACCACAATCCAATTATGAGGCATGCTGTGGTTCGAGGCTCTGGAAATTTGGACCACCTGGGGTTCTTTAACGTGCACCTAAATCTAAGTACATGGGTGTTTTCACATTTCGCCCCCATCGAAACGCGGTCACCGGGGCCGGCATTCGATCCCACAACCTTGTGCTTAGTAGCACAACACCATAGCCACTAAGCAACCATGGCTGGATTCACACTTAGCACTTGACTATGTCTGATGAAGGAAGAAAGCATTAATGGATAAAATCAGGAGTATGGTGGAATCCCATTGGGGGGGGGGACAGACATGATGAACAAAGAAAACAGAATGCCAACCACAAAAGATTTAGTAAAGTTAATGTTTTAGCTCCCACACAGGAGCTCTGTTCACAATGTCAACAGTACAGTGAACAAGACTCCTATGTGGGAGCTGAGACATTAACTTTACTAACAGCATTGTGAACAAGGCTCCGGTGTGGAAGCCGAAACAATAACTTTACTAAATCTTTTGTGGTCCATGTTTTGTCTTCTTCATACATCAAAGAAGTCAGCTGTGTGGCTGGCAAACCTTTCATGTACGAATGGGGATGACAGTGAGATGAAAATGATGAAAATGTGTAAATAAAGAAAAACAGCTAATAGAATATACTATTTATTAAATTGGATAATATGAAAATATTTTTTCCTTTAAGTGCAACCTGTCAAGCCACAGCACCCTCTCACTCAATATAAGATAACAATATGACTAACATGAAGGAAAGGACACACGCGTGCAATGGTAGAGTATCGCATGCGTAATGCGAACACGTGGGATCGTTCCCCGCCTGCGGCAAGTTGTTTTTTCATCCACTTTCAATTCCAATAATTTATCATTTCTTTATTTCAATTAATAAGTACAAGCAATTTCCTCTATGTTGTCCTTGGTGTCTTTGTTTGTTGGCTTCTTATGACATGATTAACAAAAATCGGGCCCCTCAGTTAACCCCCTTCCTTCTCGTTCAGATAAGAAACTTGGCAGATAAAGAGAATAATACATGTAGATTCTGAAAATCCCATTGCCCAAAAATCTAATTTCTGATCAATTAGCCTAAAGGCCCCTGTCCCACCTTAAGAACAGTGAATGTCACCATGACAAAGGAGCTTTTGGTGTGCAAAGACGTCAGCTTTGAGGTTTCACAAAGGGTCCACATAGAGGTTAGTCATTATGTAACTGCACTTGAGACAGTGACCTCATCTAATAAATAGGTCACAAGGCAATGGCAACTTGGCTTTAAAGCTAAGCATAAATAAAATAGAAAATAATGACTAACAGCACAACAAGCTGTTGGGCAAGTTGCTACATGTTCATAAAAGAAATTAAACAAGCACAAAAAAGAGACTAATATGAAGAGCATGAAGAGACAAAGGTGTACTGCTACCTTTCTTGTATGAGTTTAGTTTTTGCGCTAATTTTTCCCTTTTATGAATTAAGACTAATATTATTACTAGAATTTCAAACAGAAACACGAAGTGACAGCTTACATTCATATTAGTAGCTCAAATTACAGACAACATGCAGACAAAGAAAGAAACAATATAGACGGGTCAAGGCCTGGACAATATGAATGTGACCCCTGTAGCAACCAACTAGGCCTAGCCTTTCCACCTCAACAGAAAGTGACCTTCACTTGTACTTGAGCAAATTTCCAGATAAAGTAAATAAGATTTTAAATATATCTTTTTCTCATAGCATTTGCAAGCACTGAACATTGACATTGCTCTGCCAAATCAAACTTACATGAAATCCAACTTTGTCAGCTGTGGGAAAAACACAGCATCTAAATAAACTCTCAGAAGGTTCTCATAGTCCTTGATGTTTTGTGTTGAAAAAGGATAGAAAGTCACATCACAACCTGCAATGATAAGAAAATTAAGCCTAAGATGCATGATTCACACCACAGCTATGGAATAAGTAAACAAGCAGAACGAATAAATAAATAATTACACACAAAATCTTTATGAAAAGCTGCCAGTCAAACTTGCTGTCCCAATTCTAGGTTTTTTTCCCCAAAGTGAATGACAAGCAAATAAATTCCAAGACACTAGTGATCCTAATTCTTTGCATCTACATTTGAATCGCCCACAATTTCAAACATCGTGCATTTTGTAGCCTTAAACTTGTGTGCATTAAAAAACCTGATATATATGCATCCCTCGTCCACTTTCTTTTCATTGCACACATTTTGAAAATACATAAATAAAAATAGCTACATGCTTAACTTGTGTGCGTAAGAAAATCTGCTATGTATTATCCCTTGTCCACTTTCTTTTCATTAGGCGCAATTTTGAAAATAAATAAACGACCACTAGAATCGAAGGGCTCCAAACACATTAGGAAGAAAGTCCGATCAACTGCAAGAAAGGAAGTTTTTGCCCAAATGACTACTAGGTGCCCTTGGCCTAGCCATCCAATGTGACCACCTCTGCCGTATAGCTGCATTATGAGAGCTTCACTAGTCGTTATCTATACTAGGCAGAGTACTCAGAATACCCAGAGGTAGTTCATTGCACCTACAGTTAGACCAAGCTGCCCAGAGGGCGAGGATCACCCAGCACGTACACAACCTCAAGATAAGCGATTCTCATTTTTGAAGAACTCAAATATATGTAATATTATAACACTTATGTTACACTTATCATAATAAGTGTAAAGGCCAAAAATAAAACATAACAAATAAACTGAAAGCACCCGCAAGATGGCTAAAATAAAACAAAAGAGTGTTTTCTAGGTGACTAGCAAAGCGTGCTTGTGCTACACAACATGAAGCAACTGCTTCTGTACATAGGACAGGTGTCACAAGCACTATGTTCATGGCCCTCGAACCACGCAACTTCCCACGTAATGTGTTTAGATAAAAGTCAAAGCCATAGTTATAGTAGCTCATTTTGTATATATTGGACACAGAAAAGCTACAGTATGTTTTATTACAGAAACAGCTTTTTTAATGCTCCTGTTTATGCTTTTTCTATGGTTTAGATAAGCATCAGCAGGAAAATTTGACTGCACAAATAACAATGGGGGGAGGGCAGTAAATGCTATATTAGTGAATGTTAGCGTTACATCCTTAAGATGAAACTCTAGCTTGAGGTCAACTCTAACTTCCCTATTCAAATACACGAACAATGTAGAAAATGCTCTTATGAGACAACCACTGGAGTGGTTTGAATGAAATTTGTTGTACTTAAGATAGAGAGTTAACTTGTAATGATACCAGGCAGCAAAATCTTAATTTAGGTCCTCAAATCTTTTACGAAAATTCCCAAAAATTTAAGTTTCAGAAAAATTAAAGAACAAAATTTATAAATCCGTAACTCTGCACTAAAAACAGATATCACAATTCTGTAAATTCTATCTGTAGAGCATCCAAAGCAGACAAGTTCAATAATCAATTTACACCTTACGTGAAATTGTTACTATGCTGATGAGGCTATTGCAAAAGTCCTACTCACAAGTTAGTGGTGTATTTCAGAGTGGTGTATAATGCATCACTTGTCTTCTTTAGATGTCTTAATAGCTGTAGTTTACAGAATTGTTATATGATTATTTATTACCGAGTTACATAGTTGAAAACTTTCATTTTCAAGACTGTTTTTAATATTTTGTAGCTCATCAGACAGGTGCTGAAAATTGTATGATACAATTCACTACATCTGTTTCAAGGTTTACATATTCAATTTATTAACCCTTTAACCCCAAAATTCCAGAAATACAAACCATATTTCCCAAATTTTTTATGTAGTCATTTTTTCTCTGTCATTGTAATTCTAAATATATATCACTTGATTGGTTATTGTTTGGAATTAACGCAAAACATTTAAAAAGAATGGGAAGCTGCTCTTGAGGGCAGCCTTCCCTCAATGCCGACCGTAACTCGTCCTTGGCAGTAGGAGCAGCAACATCGGGTTGACGAGCGTGACTCATTGGCGATATTGGTACAACCTCCCATGATGAGTACAGCTCGGGATTGGGGGTCCACGGGTTAATTGACTATTCTGACAGCAAAACTCTACAGTGACAAAAACAATTACAGGGACTGCATATCATTACATGTACACAGTGGAGATACAAGAGACAATGCAATAATGAACACTGCCAGATGGGGCTAAACGTGTTTATTTTACGTCTGCCAAGGCCCTCCCATTTTTCAGGAACATAGAGCCAAAATGAAAAATACATGAACTGACAGTCCGATCAACTGCACCATGCGAATAGCACAAGCCAGCCAGGCAGGCAAATGTCAGGAACAAAGGATTTAAGAAAAGGCATGAGTAAGATGAACACACTAAATGTGAAAGAAACAGCTAATATAAAAATGTTTAATTAATCAGTCAAAAGGCAACAATGTCATGCAATTAAAAATATGAAGCAGAGACAATCCTGTGTGCAACTCTTTCTGTTTTCTTTTTTTGTTGATTAGAAGCTGCAATAATGGATTTTTTATTTGTCCTTAAAGAACAAAAGCAAAGAAAGGTTCCCAAAGTTCAGTAAAAGTGAGAACTTGCCTGTCATCGCATTCATGAATGTAGCCAACGATCGGTTGTGCATCTTCATGAAGGGGTCACGGCAGGGGTACTTCTGTGAGCCACATAATGTCAGGTGCTCAAGGATGTGAGGCACACCTGTGCTGTTTGTTGGTAATGTTGCAAACGCCACACTGGAAGAAGTTTTTTTTTTTTATTATTATTATTACACGCTGCAGGTTTTCCTGACACTAAGGTCAAATTTATTTGCAAGAAAGCTTCGATACACCGCCAGAGTGCCCATTAACAAAACAAAAACTTACATTTATAGCACATTGCAGGAGCCAACAAACATGTAATTTAAGATCACTTTCCATTCAACTAAAAACACAATGGACCTTTGCCAGATGCCCTTTTGCACATGTGTGGCCGGTTTCCACACCATGCATCTTGGGAAGAGGAAAGAAAGGGAACACTGACCAAAAAAAAATCTTCAGTGAAAAAGATTGAGACGTTTCTGCTCCCACACAGGAACCTTGTCCACAACAAGAATGATGCAAATGAGCAGAAGGTAATGTAGGCTTGAATAAGCAACACAAGCATTGTGCATACACGTACGGAAGGCTGCTGTCACTACGGTTCAGAGTTTGCACAGTAGTTTGAACACAGATTCAACATGCATTCAAATGCCTGGCCCCAGTCTATTTCATGACCGAAAGATACCACGCGCTCAGCAATGGCACTTAAGGTAGTGTTTTTCTTTTTTACGTTATTTGCATGTTGCAATCTTTGGCTAACATTTCCACTTTCGCCAATATATACCTGTTAACACTCTGCACATGGCAGCCTGTATACGACACAGGAAAGCCTTTTTTATTTATTTTATCTTTGACATTTACCAGCGCATTCCTTAGTTTTTTGGAAGAAAGATATGCTACGTGCACTTTGTACATGCGCAACAAGCAGGGACTCCCACCCAGAACGTAAGGAATCACAGTGTGTTTGTGCAGTGGGCAAGAGGCAGGAACAGTGGGGCGTGCCAAATCACACTGCACCGAGGCAACGAAGCTAGCAGGGTATCCACTTATAACTGGCTTTCCACTATTTGTACAGCACCCCTTTCCTGCTTATTATTGTGCATCATTCTGGCAGCCACGGACTCGCATGTTCAGCCTATTTTATAGGTTATGTAAAGGAGAGAAGCAGACAATTGGCCATCTGCCAGAACGCCTGTTTACTTCTGCCTCTTCTCTCTGCCCGTGCTCACAGTTTGGGCACATGAGCCCAAGTGCCACTTTTCTTATTCATTACAGTTATAACGGTTGGAGTTAATAAAGTGCTCGATTTAAAGATGCCAATCTGCTGGTTCGATTCCCCACACCACCACAGTTTTTTATGCTGTATGCAAAAGATGGACACATTTAGCCTATTCCCAAGCTGACTGATGTTTACAGTCAAACTGTGAACTACGTAGCACCATTAAAATTCTGTGCTGGCTGAACCACTGCAAAGCTCTCCCTGCACGCTTGACCTTATTCTGTCCAACTTGGCAACCACCAAAGCTACATATTGCTAAATAACAAAGGTGCCATCTAACATACATGTAGATGCGATAAAGATGCTCGAATTGCATTTATATTATCTTCTGCAGGAGAGCCACAGCATTTACCTGCCGCCCCATAGCTGTGCACTGTCAATGTTCAAACTTAAGACAATCCATGATGGTACTGTACCTCCTTTGAGGATGGAAAAAAAACAACCAAGTACGTTGTACAACCAAGTATACAACTATGTAAGATCGCCTCCATCAGGTTTATTGCCACATCCAGCATGTTCATGGTGTATGCATCTTTAAGCACAAGTTCCCTGTAATACGTCTGGTATTCATGAAGGCGCATGGATATAAGATCAATGTCTCACATCTGGGAGAGTGCTGGTGGGCAGTAAATTTAATATGACCCAAGATACTTTTCCTCTAAAGATCGAACGATGACACCTGTTGCTAGACCAAGGCAGAAAAATGGAATTCCATGGTGGGTTTGGGGAGTTGGGTGCGCAAATTCATGCCCCGACCATCTTCTAAACTGAGCTCAACCAGTGTATGCTTGCGCACATTTCCAAGAAGCAAGTCACAAGAGTGCATACGCACACATGGGAAGCTTGACAACACACGAACCTACTCGCACAATCACCGAGACCAACAAAACACACACGATCGGATCTGTCGAGCCATGCCAGCCTGACCCTCAATAGGGATTTTGGTCGCAGCCGCTAGTGCTGCTTTTCCGACATGGAAAAGATCCATTCCCTTACATTTTTCTTGGCTTCAGTGCATAGGCTTCTTCTGGCAGCTACTTAATCATGCCCATTGTTTCCTCTGGTTCATTTCATCAATCAATCATAGTGAGACAGAAAAAACAGCTAACATTGTTGCTGAACAAGCAGCGATATCAGACACACTAGAAGGACTGTACAAAATGCCGCCTTCCCATTTCATAGCAGCTTGGTAAAAGTTACGGAAATCAGAATTTCACAATTACAACCAATACAATTATTAGCGATATTTCAGAAATGAACTTTAAAGCTTTATGGGACATGTTGTAATTACAGAAGCGTAATCAGGCAGTACCCGAAGCATAACATTTTGCTAGGATCAATGTGTGATTAAATATTTAACAGCGCAACTTTAGACAAAGACACTAACAGAAGAGGAGACAAGGACAAGCATTGTGACAGCTGCTACATAGGCCAGACGAGGAGGTATTTAACAGCACTTGTCCTTGTTTGCTCTTCAGTTTACCCAAAGTCATGCTGTTACATTTTTAATCATATAGAACCAACTAGCCCAATCTCCCATTTTATTAAATCTCCGCATTTTGCACCATATTTGAGAAATAAGTACCCAAATCTTCAGTAAAATACATTGCTGTTCCAAATATGTTTGAGCACTGATAAAAAATTGTGTATAAAAAACTCTTGATTGGAAGAGCAATGTATTTTATAGCACATTACGAGTTCGTGTTTCTCAAAACTGGTACCATGCGCAAAGTTTCTCGCTGAAAGTTATGCTTCGAGTACTGGCTGACTTCAATTCTGAAATTACAATATGCCCCATAAGTTCTTTAACTTAAAGGTAAACCCCATAGAGCCTAAAATATAATTTTTGCTGCACTGAGTTCAACAGATTAAAATTGAGATTTGAGCTCAATAAACTTAATCAAGCCTGTAGAAGCATTTCTAATAACCTGGAGCGAGATTACCCCTCCCCCCTCCAGCTGTGGATAGTCCTGCAAGTCAATTACTCATTAATTTCTATAGTATTTTTGTTAACTAAAATAACAATTCCTTTTTTGTATGAGCTTGCTCTCCTTGGCCAGGAATAACGGGCAACAAGCTGTAATTTTCCTTGATCTGGAATCGTGCTTGGACTTTCTGGGGCTAAATTTGTAAAATTTTGTTAACAAATGTATTGGCATATTGTGCAAATTATAATGTCCATCACTGCTACAAAGCTTGGTCAGCCAAACTGTAATTTGATCACTAATACACACTTTTTAGTAAACACACAGTATACGCCACATCAAAAGGTTCCAGATGTAAAACTTACAGTGCACAGAGCATATCAAAAAGGCTGTGTCTACATATGTTCGTCCAAACACCATATTCACTTCCTGCGTGGCATGTAAGTATTGTGTTCCCCCTCTGCTTCTTGAGTGTGATCGGGTGAATATCAATAAGCTGACAGGGCAGGCTGTTAATCCTGTTCACTGGCAGTGATGCTTTCTCGATGTCTAAAACCTCATCACAACTCCTGTTGGTAATAACCAGGGCAAATCATTTGTTTCATTCCAGCAGTCAATGTACATGCTTATAAACGGGACAATTACACCTGCTGTACTGCCATGAGCCAAATGCTTTCAAGCTCAATGTTAGCCAAAGAGCAGAGGAGGGGCCGAATACAGCAGCAAAAGGCCAGCAGGGTCACATGACCTGCCACACCTACACTCCAACATCTGGCCATTTTTTACAAAATGCACATATATATGCATGCACCCACAGACACACTCTGCTCTAAATAAAACTGTCCAGACGTTCAGTCCAGTTGGTAAACAAAACTTATTTTGTAGTTAAATTAAAACTAATTCTTACAGTAGTACACTTGTGGAGAGACTACTTTTGTGCTGAGTGAGATGCAACACAGTGAAAATGAAAGTAAGACATTACATATGATTGGGCAATGTAGAGTCTCACTTTTCGCAATGTTCTGCTATCCATGCACACCATGTATTGGAACTTTTTTTTTTCTGCAAAAACGAAGCAACTAGGTTGCATCACCAAGAGCGAACTATCAGGCAAAACAGGCTGCCAAACTATCACCTCTACAGAAATCTTGACAATTTCCATATAGTGGCGAAGAATTCAATGAAGGAATGTACACATACTGCCTCAAGTTTTGTACGGTTATTTAAGAAAAAGTATGTATCAGCTTATCAGGGCAACTTATCAGCAGCGCACCTCTTAATATTTACCAAGCTGTTTCAGTAGTTTTCTGTATACACACAGTAGCTTGTCGTAAATATGTGCACACCCGGCACAGTTAGGAAGTGTAAGCTACAAGTGGGATCACAAAAAGCAAGGGACGATACTTTTATCCGTATGTTAACGCAAGTTCCGATCTCTTCTTCACGCTGCACACGGGTGCAGTCATTTGTGGAAATAAGCCATCTATGAGCATTTCAGCACAGATTTCCTGTCTTTTAGCTCAGACTTACCTAAAGTGGTTGTTGCGATCTTCACGAGCGATGTGAAGAAAGTCCGCGCCTGTTTTTTCATGCAAAAGCCGAACAGCAGCGAGGTGCAGTTCTTTGACTTCTTCAACCTGAATAAGCGAAAAAGCAATTTGCAATGACCCGCAATGCAACGAACTCTTCCGCACGCACCTGGCGCACCGTGTACCCGCCAATCGTGGCCCCCTCTTTGTATTGCAGGGCTTGTTTGACCGCTGCTGTGTGATTCCATCGGTGCACATTTGTCCTGAAACAGTTAAAACAAGCGCTGTGAGCACGCGAGTTCATCCTGGGAAAGGATGGCCCCATTGGCAAGGTTCTGACTGGTGTGTAGAAGTCACGGGCTGCTTTTTTGCTGCTGGTTGCTTTTTGCGTCCCGTATATGGAAAATATATTTTGACAAGTACATGCTTCATGAGGGCACATGTAAGCGGCAAACGGAGGCCTCAGGAGAGCAGTTGAGGTTAGAATAGCGCTGTGTCTATAAGTGCGCAGGACTTACCAGCTTTGCTTCCGTTTTGCTAGCTCCGCGGCTCCCGCCTACCAATTTTACACATATTTTTGCAGAAGGACGTTTATGTAACTCGAAGCGGACCATTAAAAAATGCTTTAGAAAAGTCACGAAGAGGACATATGAAAAGCCTGGTACGAGTGAACATACCACTCCAGGAGAACAAGTCCGGTCTTTACGACGGCCCCTACTGCTCCCCCGGGAAAATCAGTGATGTTATATTTAAGGCAGACTGCTGAAAGACACGAGAACGGTATAATCCGGCAAGAGTGACTCAGCACGAGCGCTGCAGGCGCAGGTAAGTCTGTATGACATACACCCAGAAACGAAAACGGTCCCATGCGACTTCTACACCACCATTGAGAATTTTGCCTGCCCCATTTAATTACTATATGAAAACAGAATTCGAGGCCTCTTACCGCGCCTGTAGCCTCTTAAAACTTGGACACAGGCGTTTGAACATTTCTGAATCTTGCGTAAATACTTGTTCCACTATTAGCAGAGGATACACTGTAGCAGAGGAGTTACTGCTGAGACGAATTGCTTCAATGAGTCGCGTGCTCACCCATCTACGAAGAAACCATGTGCGAATGTGTGAAGGCTTGGCCTGGCTGTAAAATTGGATGGGGGCGCAACTGCCCACTAATCCAAATCGATCCAAATTGCGACTCTCGGAGGTTTTGTGGAAGAAAGATTTACGGATTGCATGAGAGCAACAGCGCCGTATTGATACTCAGGGCAAGAAAGATCAGACGAGTAGTAAAGTTGCTTGAATCACTCAGTGTTCTCCGAAGTGTGGCAAGTTTTTGTGTACAACAATCTTGCATGACCTCCGAGATTGCAACGTGACGTTGTCTCGCAACTATCAAAATTAGCGGAGAAAATGTTCCATTTGTGTTCGAATCATGGTTTCGTGGGATTAGCTGGGTGCGCTTTTTATCGTGTTTTGCTGGACCCAATAAAAGTTTACACTATAAAAAAAGTTTGCACCCTTTGGGGTGTATATCTGCCACACAACGATCATCATCATCTGCCTTGATGCGTTTCCTTTCTTTAACGCTGCGAGCCCGGTACTTTCCAGTAACGAACGGCATGCGCGTTATCAGCATGATAGCATTCCCGACAGGAAAGTAGCGGGCGCGGCGTTTTCAAGAAAGGAAACGCATCAAGGCAGATGACGATTATCGTTGTGTGGCAGAAGGGGCACTCCAAAGGCTGTAAACTTTTCTTAGAGTGTTTAGCCTTGCCGATAGGAAAGTAGCGGGCGCGGCGTTTTCAAGAAAGGAAACGCAAGCAAGGCAGATGAAGATTATCGTTGTGTGGCAGATATACACCCCAAAGGGTGTACATTTGCTTAAGAGTGTACATACTCTGAGTGTATTGTGCACTAGGCGTATACACACCTAGTGGGAATATACAAGTGTAAATGCGGCCTGTCATGCGAGACAGCGTCATTGTAACGATCGTCAAAGTATCAATGAAGCCAAGATATAACAAACTAAGACAGAAATTTATCTATATACAACGAACTAATACACCGCAAATGCCCCAGTTAGGGGTATTGCATGAGGGAAGGGCAGCTTTTCAACTTGTGAGGTGCTCGGTCACTTCTCTTTTAATTTATTGTTGGTAGTATGGTGCGCGGTAACGATGGGCGAATTCCAGATTATTATTGTTAGTATAATAATAATAATAATAATAATAATTATTATTATTATTATTATTATTATTATTATTATTATTATTATTATTATTATTATTATTGTTATTATTATTATTATTATTATTATTATTATTATTATGACAGCATGATCTTCTGCGTGGTGCAAAGAAGAGGAGGCGATGAAACAAGGGACAAAATGACAGTGGTGCGGCAGACGTATGCATCTTCTACCTGTGTTCAAGACCTACGCACCTAACTCGCCGTGGTTGCTCAGTGGCTATGGTGTTGGGCTGCTGAGCACGAGGTCGCGGAATCGAATCCCGGCCACGGCGGCCACATTTCGATGGGGGCGAAATGCGAAAACACCCGTGTACTTAGATTTAGGTGCTCGCTAAAGAACCTCAGGTGGTCGAAATTTCCGGAGTCCTCCACTACGGCGTGCCTTGTAATCAGAAAGTGGTCTTGGCACGTAAAACCCCATAATTAAAAAAAAAAGACCTACGCGCCAAAGTGAATGACTTCTTTTTCAATATTGTTCCTTCTGCTCTTTCTCTAACAGTTTTAAGTGAAACCTGGCTTTTACCTGAAACAGCATCTACTGCCAATTTTTCTGTGTATTATAACCTCTTTCATAGGGATCGACATTATTCCTCCTCGAAGTAGCGAGGTGGTGACGTCCTTGTCTGTGTTAGGTTGGTTACCTCACGTGTAGGGTAGAAAACTAGATTAAGTCTGGTTAACCTTCCTGCCTTTCCTTCCTCCCTCCCCTCCGCTCTCTCTCTCTCTCTATCTCTCTCTCTTTGTGATAATATATGTCCGTCGCTTGGGTCTTGAACGGGATCATGAGGTTGTTTGCATAGACACGCGCTCTTCAGGTGCTGAACAGCTGTGGCTTGGTGCATTCTATGTAGCACTTGACGTATCTCCTGCAGCATTTGGTCTTATCCTGCAGCATCAATTGAAACCTTAATAATTTCGCATAATAACCACAAAGTATTAATTATTGAAGACATCAATGTACCCGGAATTTCATGGAGTAATAATACTGTATACCAGAATTCATTTTAAATTTCTTAAAAATGACACTCCTTGCTTGGATTTTAATCTCTTTAAATTCCTTGCAGCAGCTAAACTTCACTGACAACTGCTGTAGCATTGTTCTAGATCTCATTCTTACGAATCCTGATACTGTTTCCGTCATGCGTAGCAACGTTCATCTGGTTGCGCCAGGCAAGTTCCACACTCCTTTAATTGTTTCCTTAACCCTGGCAGCACGGAGACGCGGCGTCCGTTCCGATATCAATACGAAGCGGAGCTTCAACTTTTCCCTTGGAGGCTACGTTGGCTTGTACCAATATTGAAAACGCTTGCTGGTCGTTTGTATATGGGACAGCTGATATTGATGACCAGGTTAATTTGTTTACGACAGTTATTGAAGATGGCATACGCGTATTCATACCTATATACAGAAATGCCCCAAAAGTCAAAGTTTCCTTATTGGTTTTCTAAAGAACTAAAAACGCCTATAAAACTGAATTACCGTGCACACAGCAAAGCGGGCAAGCAGACCTAGATACGTGAAAACTTGAATTTAGGCGCTGTCCTTGTCATTGCAAATTTTATTGCAACACTGATCACTACGACCACATTGAGCGTGTTGAAGCTAACATTACACGTCATTCAAAATATTTCTCGAGCTATGTGCTTCGGCGCTCTAAAAAGAGCGCCGAAGATGTTTGTCTTGTTGACAGTGGCGTAGCAACGAGGGGGGGGGCAGGTGCAAGGGGCCAGTGGGGGGGGGGGGGTATATACGTCTGAAGACACCCGGAAATTGTTGATATCCTCGCCTTCCTTGACTACACTTGAGGGGGGGGGGAGTGACAGAAGACCTATGGGCCCCGGGTGCCAGACGACCTAGCTACGCCACTGCTTGTCGATGAAAATAGCGATGTTGTCTCGAACACTGATGATGCCTTTGCAGAACATTTCTGTTCTGTATTTGGTGTAAAAGGTGCTTACATATATATCTCAAATAACTTTCATTCTCAGTCTGGTGCGGTATGTACGCTATCAGTGAAAGAAGACCTTGTTTGCTAGTGTATGAAGCGCCTCAACCCTTCCCATTCTTGTGGCGCTGATTCTTGTGGCGCACGGCCTAGGACGTATGGAAGCATACTTGTCCCTGCTACCTCAAGTATCTTTAAATGTTCCCTAAAGTATAGTACGTTTCCTAGCGCTCGGAAGGGAGCACGGGTAGTACCCGGGCACAAATCGGGTACTAGAAGATATATATATATATATATATATACAAGCTTTAATTATATGCTGGAGATGCTAACCTGACTGTTCGCATGACGTGCTACTCTAAATGCTAGGCCATGATTAGGGCATCTACAGTGATAAACACTTAACAGCACATACACTGACCCACGTACACATACATTATAGAGATATTTACATAGTTTCGTCAAGGCACGTGGTCCGCAAGAACGTCAGCAGCGCTTTCGTGGCGCGTAACGTGCACATGGTACTTTGCCATGGCCCGAGAATGTGCCACAGTTCCAAGCTGGAGTCCATTTGCAGGTGTAGGGCCGCCTTCAAAGACTCTCTGCCGTGCAGCGGCAGCAGTCACACAGACCATGTTGCAGGTCTTCAGGGGCGCTACATGCAGAGCACATTGGTGAGTCCGTCAGATGAATCTTGCACTTGAAGTACGGGTGCAGCACAACTACCGGCCTGTATTTATCCTCGACGCTGCCTTAGAAGCGTTTTAATTGGTAATAAATTCCCTGCTTTCAGTTCGTGCTAAAATCATTTTAATACGTGAACAACATGGCTTTGTACCACGGCGCCACACAGGAACGAACTTGTTCACATTTATGACCCATGCTTGCAATGTGGAACATAGTAGGGACCAATTAGACGCTCTTTAAGTTGACCTAAGTAAAACAGTTGATGTAATTTGCCATGAGCTCCTCATTACAAAGCTCACGCAAATGGACATGCCTTCCTCCGTCACTTCCCTGGTGTCTAATTACCTAAGCAATAGACCGTGCTTCATTCGCATTGATAGACAGAACTCTGTTAGATATGATGTCACTAGCAGATTTCCTCAAGGATCCGTTCTTGGCCTCTTCTGTTTCTACTGTTCGTAAATGACATTTCGTCAGCAATTCAACACTCTTCATTCCTTTCATATGCTGACGAGTTAAAGCTGTTTAAAAATGTCAACAATGTTCGCGATTGCATTGACCTCCAGAAAGGCATTTTTTTCACTCTCAAACTGGTGCAAACACAACAGACTACTCTTGAACGCTTCCAGAACTATAGTACTAAGTTATACACGGAAAACGCACCATATGCAATTTACATACACCTTCGGCATGCTCTGCTGGCCAGGGTCGATGAAAGGAAAGGTGTTGGCGTGTACTTCGACAAAGCGCTATAGGATTCTCTTCACACGCTAAATATGCGAAACAACTTGCCCTTCGCGCTCTTGGAATTCTTTGTCGTATATCGCACGACTTCCATACCCCTGTTGCCTTTCTGAAATAATAGTCTATTCTGTGCCTTCCGCTAACAGAGTTTGGGTCAGAAAGTGCAGATCTAATTATGACCTCATTGAACGCGTCCGAAATGAACTGATATCTATTTTCAAGCGCCGCTTTCCCCGTTCTGGCGACCATAGTGCAGGCCTGTCAGATATACCTCAGCTCGCACTTCTAAAATTAAGACGTATTAAATCAGACATTTTGTTCCTGTATATAAGGTGGTCCACTGGATTATTCATTGCCCAAATTAAGCTTCTTAATGATGTGCAATTTTACGTGCCGCAAAAGTATGCCAGGCAACATTCCACATTTTCTGCCCAGCCTTGTTGCATTAATAACTTTCCTATGGCTCGATTGCAAATAAAAAACAAACACAAAAAAGCGTGTAATAAGTATTCTGCCTGTATTGGACATATATCAGAGTTCATTTCCTGTGTTTTGTGTAGATAATCATGCTTTATGATTAACACACTTTTACGTCCGCTTGCACGTTTTCTGCTTCCCTGTTTGTTTCTCCCCCTCGCATTGTTCTGCCGACCACATATTTCTTTGCCCATTTTGTCTCGCATATTACTTTTTAAGTGCACCAGTACGAATGCTCCGTGTAGCTGTTCCTGCACGCTATAATAAACGTCGGATTGATTGATTGATTGATTGATTGATTGATTGATTGATTGATTGATTGATTGATTGATTGATTGATTGATTGATTGATTGATTGATTGATTGATTGATTGATTGATTGATTGATTGATTGACTGGTTGATTTATTCACAATATTATTAAGCAAAGAACTGGTTCGAGCAGGCAGGTATCATCCTTGTCTTTCAATTGTAAGAACGCTCAGACAAGGCTTTAAAAAAATATTCACCAAAAGAGTCGGACTCTCAGCAGTATAATTTCGCCGCTGGGGATTACGTCAGTTTTTATCACTATCTTTCTCAGGCAGACTGATCCCCTATAACAAAGTCTGATAATGCAAATTATCAAGTTCAACATTTCACTGGCATTCTGCTGGAGGGCATGCGTATGTACGTTCCCCTAAAACAAAGTCGGCCTTCACGCTACCAATTTTGGTTTTCGACTGAGCTTCGCAAACCAGTAAAATGCAATGAGCACGATCACAAAAGAGCAAAAAGCGTATCTAAAAAATGGAAAACTTAATTCAAGGAGTACCGATATCTCAGTAAGAAACTGTACGACCGTGATTACAGTAACCACAATAGCTCAGTAGAAAATTATCTGTCCAAAAAACCTAGTAGTTCGTGAAAAAATATATATATTTTTCACAAACTTCTAGGTCTTTCCAGGTTTATATATATATATATATATATGCGGTCGACACCAAGCAAAATAGCTATTATCTCTCTTCTAACAAGCAATTGTGGAACTATCGAGGACGTCTCAGATGCGTTTGCACAACAATTTCAGTCAGTTTTCAGCAGGGGCGGTGACTCCACTTCGTCCGACCTTCCGCTGCACAGTGGGCATGCGCCATATGCTGCGTCTGTTAGTGAAGAACTTATCGCCAAGAGTATTCACAGCTCAACACAGTCGCTGTCGTGTGGCCCTAACGGCATTTCTATGGCTTTTCTTAAATCATTCAGTGATGTCTTTAGTCCAATTCTAACTTGTATATACGTAGCCTTGGCGCTCTTTGGCCAAACCTGGCCCTTGCGCCATAAAACACCACACATCATCATATACGAAGCCTGCCTCAAAACACGAACATTGCCTGTAACATCAAAAATATGTCGTGTTATTCCCGTCGACAAATCTGGCTTGAAAACAGACGTGCCGATATTTCTCCTATACATGTTCTTCACCGAAAATCTTGGAGTCTGTCCTGCACACATTAATTGTATGCAGCGTACGGAACAGACTAATAGGTAATCAGCAGGGTTTTATACCGGACCGTTCAACAACAACAAAGCTCGTCAGCCCACGAATTAGACGGTCGAGAACTGGAGACAACTTGATATATTTTACTACGACCGAAGCAAGGCGTTTGATGTTGCCAGTCACGCCCTGTTGTTCACAAAATATCCACAAAACCGGTCTTTCTGCACCTTTAGTGCCTTGGCCGTGGGACTAACTGTCAGGCCGACAATGGTATGCCACCTCCAACGGAAATTTCTCAAGCATGTACAACAGATAGTCAGAAGCAGACAGTCAAAAACACGTACAAGGGACATTTCTCAAGCACGCATTATATCAGCGTTGTGCCACAGGGACATGGGCAACTTCTCTTCTCTTTGTAAATGATGTCTCCAAAGTCATAAAGAACTAGCCTTTCTTGCTTTATGCGAATGACATAAAGGTATTCAAAGAAATTCGCAGCCATCGGGACTATACTGCACTTCAACGCCTTTGCAGATTGGTGCGTGCCAAACAAACTTCAGAGCCATTCCACCCTCTGAAGGCGGAAGACTAGAGGAGGTGTGCATAACTATAAATAAAATAAAATAAAACAACGTAACAATGTAACACAAATATGCACGTTATGTTGATTTGTATTTACGTTTATCTCGTGACCACAGTGATTATGGCTCTATGGTCGCTATGATAGACGGCCATGGGCTCTGTGACGACACTGGAGATGTTCTTAGAGAACATTAGGCCTATGCACGACCGATGGCGCGTCGTGGAGACATTGGTCTTGGTGTAACATTGAAGGCCAAACTTTTCCAAGAGAAACGCCAAGAACCACTTTCCGTCGGGTCGAGACACATTGACGTTAGTGTCACCCACAATGACGATGGGATTGTGGTCTACTGGGAGGATCCACCCAAATGTGTCAAGCATAAAGACTTCAAGACCTCTCTTTGACGTTGCAGGATGAACGTTACGGTAGCGACAGCGATTCCGTCCCCATCCATTACGGCGCACGCGTCTGCACATTCCACGGCGAGGCTCTCGCCCGTCGTGGGTAAGGCGTAACGACCGCGCTGTCGTTGTTTGCGTATATCGCAGCGCATCAGATCAGCATCCATTATCCATCAGCGGTTTTGACACATCTGGCCTGAAACGCAGCTGGAACACATACGCTGATACGATTTTGCATATGCTTAAGCTATAGATTATAGCTCCATATAGACGCTGCCGTCGTTTTTGCCTGGAAACGCTGGAAACTAGCCTAAGACAGCTCCGCTGTAAAACACGCAAGAAAGACTAGTTTCGTTTCCCTTACCACCTGGGCAACACCACACTCTCTCGGGAGTGCGAAGTTAATGACCTTGGAATCATCTCACCTTCTCTCCCCACATAGATTGCATCACTACGCGAGGCCTGTGCACCCTGAGCACAGCAAGTCGAATCTCTCGGGAGTTAAGAAATGCAGGTGCATTTCTCAAGCTGTACACGTCCCTCTGCAAGAGCTCTGCTGGATTATGCCATTTGAAACAGTACTCGTCAGTCTAACAAATATCGAATGGACATAGTTCAGAGGAAATTCATCTCTATACATCGATATCAGTTCGCCAGTCAGACCGTGAACACCAGCCTCGCTCTCAGTCCTCGCTCGGTCTAGAAGACCTGGACTGCAGACACACGAAAGCTGAGTTGGTCTGAACTTGTGAAGTTGGTCTGAGAGTGTGAATGGTCTCATTGATTGTACAGAAATATTGATAACGTTAGTATAAGAGTTTTGCTAAAGATAAGTATAGTGTCTAGACATTTTTATGTATCTACTTCTGGCGCCTCAAAATATCCCCTGGTCAGGATTCTAAGTCCTGCAACGCACACTCACACAAAATAGACATGTCCCACGGACACTTGCGCATTTTCCGGGCAGCCCTCGAGTCCATTCCGTGACCTGTTTCCAGAAATGACGGTGTTATTTTTGTATGTTGTGTGGTTAACCGTTGCTGTATGGCATGCGTACTATTTGTTCTTGTTTGTTGGTGTGTAAGTGTCCGCCTTGTTCCACGTGAAGGGTACCGTATTCTTGGTGTCCAGACTTCCAGAAATCTCCGTCAATTTCTTTTTCTTATCTATGTTATATGCTACAGTTTGTTGTGTAATGATATGTTGCGCTGTTATGTTGTGCTGTGTTGTGTTATAATATGTATGTTATACACTGTAAACTGCATTGTAAACTGCAACTGTATGGGCGCTTTTTGTTCCTGTTTGTTGACGTATATATGTATCCGTGTATGTATGTTATAGTATTTCTCACTTGCGCCAGTACCAAGACCACCAGGTTGTTCCTGGGCGCGTTAAAAAAATTGGTGGATTTATTTATTGATATATATTGATCAAATGATTAAATAATTTGTTGATTGATTGGTCTGGATGAAAAATTAGCGCAAGTGGGGCGAAGCGCGAGCTGGTGGAAGGCAGACTGCTGTATGATTATTGATCCGTTGAGAATGGCGATGAGCGAGAATGACCACTGAAGCAGCATGTACTTGGCAGGTGAAAAAAAAAGCACGTTATTAAAACAGGGGGCTCTAATTCCTGAGTCGCGATGACAAGTTATGACACAGCTGTGTATATTGTCACGTGGTGGTGACGTTAAGAACACAGTAGCAATACTGTGAAAGGCAAAACTAGATTTTAATGGGCGAACCTGTGCCCACAAAACAGGCTACACTTATAGCACAACGAAAGCGGCGAACACAGTCGGCGATCGTCGGAAATCTGATCAGCGAGGCAAGCGCGTCGGCTTTTATACAGCAGTCGTCGAATGTTCCAGACTAATCGTTCGGACCCGCGTGCCTTCCACAATGTTCTACACCATTCGCGTCACGCGATGAAATCAGATAACACAACGTTCGGCGACAACAGACAGCCGGGTAGAAGCATCGATAACTTTCCAGAAACTTCGGATACATGCAGGCGCGTCCCGCGCTGTGCGATTACATTTGTTAGGTGGCGAAACGTGGTCGCCCGATAAAGATAAGTACAGGTGCCAATACCCCGCTCTTAAAAAAAGCATCGACCCGATGCTGCATGCAAACGAAAGTAATAAAGAAAAACACCCGTAGCAAAGAAAACAATAAAATAAGGAAGTTCGTCAGCGTCCGTAAAAGGGTTTCAGACGCACCACGTGGACCACTTCAGATCGTGCGCGGCGCCGCTGTGAATGCGAAATTCCGTCTGGCACGACCTCATAGTCCAGTGCGCCAATACGTCGAATGACCTTGTAGGGTCCGAAATAGCGGCGCAATAGTTTCTCACTCAGACCTCGTCGGCGTATCGGTGTCCAAACCCAAACACGGTCGCCGGGCTGGTACTCGACGAAGCGTCGTCGGAGGTTGTAGTGTCGGCTGTCGGTCCTCTGTTGGTTCCTGATCCGTAGGCGGGGGAGCTGTCGGGCTTCTTCGGCGCGCTGCAGATAGCTAGCGACGTCAACATTCTCTTCGTCAGTGACGTGGGGCAGCATGGCGTCGAGCGTCGTTGTCGGGTTCCTGCCGTAAACCAGCTTAAACGGCGTAATCTGTGTTGTTTCTTGCACTGCCGTGTTGTAAGCGAAGGTTACATACGGCAGGACTGCGTCCCACGTCTTGTGCTCGACGTCGACGTACATGTACTACATTGCTAGCATGTCGGCGAGGGTCTTGTTCAGGCGCTCCGTGAGACCATTCGTCTGCGGATGGTAGGCAGTTGTCCTCCTGTGACTTGTCTGGCTGTACTGCAGAATGGCTTGGGTGAGCTCTGCTGTAAAAGCCGTTCCTCTGTCGGTGATGAGGACTTCTGGATCACCATGTCGCAGCAGGATGTTCTCGACGAAAAATTTCGCCACTTCGGCTGCGCTGCCTTTTGGTAGAGCTTTAGTTTCAGCAAAGCGGGTGAGATAGTCCGTCGCCACGACGATCCACTTATTCCCGGATGTTGACATCGGAAACGGCCCCAACAAATCCATCCCAATCTGCTGGAATGGTCGGCGAGGAGGTTCGATCGGCTGTAGCAACCCTGCTGGCCTTGTCGGTGGTGTCTTGCGTCGTTGACAGTCTCGGCATGTCTTGACGTAACGGGCGACGTCGGCGGTCAGACGCGGCCAGTAATACCTTTCCTGTATTCTCGACAGCGTCCGGGAGAACCCCAGGTGCCCAGCGGTTGGATCGTCGTGTAGGGCATGCAGTATTTCTGGACGCATCGCTGAGGGTACAACAAGAAGGTAGCTGGCGCGGACTGGTGAGAAGTTCTTCTTCACGAACAGGTTGTTTTGTAGCGTGAACGAAGACAACCCGCGCTTAAATGCCCTATGGACAACGTCGGTGTTCCCTTCCAAATACTCGACGAGGCATTTTAGCTCCGGGTCTGCTCGTTGCTGTTTAGTGAAGTCTTCCACGCTTATTATCCCAAGGAAGGCGTCGTCGTCCTCGTCGTCTTGCGGCGGGGGATCGATGGGGGCGCGTGATAAGCAGTCGGCGTCGGAGTGTTTTCTTCCGGACTTGTATATTACCGTGACGTCATATTCTTGTAGTCTGAGGCTCCACCGCGCCAGCCGTCCTGAAGGGTCCTTTAAGTTAGCTAGCCAACACAACGCGTGGTGGTCGCTGACGACTTTGAATGGCCTGCCAAGAGGTAAGGGCGGAATTTAGCTGTAGCCCAAATGATAGCGAGGCATTCCTTTTCAGTCGTAGAATAATTGCTTTCCGCTTTTGACAGCGACTGGCTAGCATACGATATCACCCGTTCAAGTCCTTCTTTTCTCTGAACTAGGACGGCACCGAGGCAGGCTACTGGCGTCAGTGTGGATTTCGGTGTCGGCGTCCTCGTCGAAGTGTGCAAGTACCGGCGGCGACTGCATGCGTCGCTTGAGTTCTTGAAATGCCTTGGCCTGCGGCGATTCCCACTTGAACTCGACATCACATTTGGTTAGATGTGTTAGCGGCTCCGCGATGCGTGAAAAGTCCTTGACAAAGCGCCTATAGTAGGCACACATGCCAAGGAATCTGCGCACTGCCTTCTTGTCGGTTGGCTGCGGGAACTTTGCGATGGCAGCTGTCTTCTGTGGGTCGGGGCGTACTCCTGATTTGCTGATGACGTGGCCTATAGAAACAAAAGCTCATCGTAAGCGAATCGGCACTTTTCCGGCTTCAGAGTGAGCCCTGATTACTTGATGGCCTCTAGTACTGTCGCAAGCCGCCTCAGGTGATCGTCGAAATTTCCGGCGAAGACGACGACGTCATCCAAGTAAACGAGACAGGTCTGCCACTTCAATCTTGCTAAAACCGTGTCCATCACGCGCTGGAACGTTGCAGGCGCCGAGCACAGTCCGAATGGCATAACCTTGAACTCGTAGAGGCCGTCTGGGGTGATGAAGGCCGTCTTTTCGCGATCTCTTTCGTCGACTTCTATTTGCCAATAGCCAGACTTGAGGTCCATTGACGAGAAGTATTTAGCGTTGCAGAGCCGATCCAGTGCGTCGTCTATCCGTGGGAGGGGGTATACGTCCTTCGTGATCTTGTTCAGACGACGATAATCGACGCAGAAACGCAGGGTTCCGTCCTTTTCTTTCACCAAGACTACAGGAGATGCCCACGGGCTTTTGGACGCCTGGATGATGTCGTCGCGCAGCATTTCGTCGACTTGGTGCCTTACAGCTTCGCGTTCTCGCGTCGAAACTCGGTATGGGCTCTGGCGGAGAGGTCGAGCTCCCTCTTCGGTTATTATGCGATGCTTTGCGACTGGGGTTCGTCGAATCCTTGATGACGTCGAAAAGCACTCTTTGTATCGTCGAAGTAGACTTCTGAGCTGTTGTTGCTTAATCGCGGGGAGACTTGGATTTATGTCGAAGTCTGGCTCGGGAACTAAGGTCGTCGGGGTAGATGCGGCGGAATCCGAGAGGACCAACGCATTGCTGTTTTCCAGAATTTCCTCGATGTATGCGATCGTCGTGCCCTTGTTGATGTGCTTGAACTCCTGGCTGAAGTTTGTCAGCAACACTTTCGTGTTTCCTCCGTGCAGTCGAGCGATCCCTCTTGCGACGCAAATTTCACGGTCTAGCAGTAGACGTTGGTCACCTTCGATGACGCCTTCTACGTCAGCGGGTGTTTCGGTGCCGACCGAAATAACAATGCTGGAGCGAGGCGGGATGCTCACTTGATGTTCGAGCACACTCAAGGCGTGGTGACTACGAGGGCTCTCCGGCGGTATCGCATGATCTTCCGACAGCGTTATGGACTTCGACTTCAGGTCGATGACTGCGCCGTGTTGGTTGAGGAAGTCCATGCCGAGAATGACGTCTCGTGAACACTGTTGGAGGATAACGAAGGTGACAGGGTAAGTCCGGTCGTGAATGGTAATTCTTGCCGTGCACATTCCTGTCGGCGTAATCAGGTGTCCTCCAGCGGTCCGAATTTGAGGGCCTTCCCATGCAGTCTTAACCTTCTTTAACTGGACGGCGATGTGTCCACTCATGACTGAGTAATCGGCGCCTGTGTCGACTAAGGCGGTGAGTGCGTGGCCGTCTAGAAGCACGTCGGCGTCGGTGGTTCTTTGTCTTGCGTTGCAGTTGGGTCTTGGCGTCGGATCACGGCTGCGTCGTGTTGAACTGAAGCTGGTACGTCGCATCGTCAAGTCGTCTTTCGTCGGTGTAGTCTTGGCTTCCTGACTTCCTCGGGACGGCGGCGTGTCGTTATTATGTCGTCGAGATGGTTTATTCGGCGTCTTCGTCGGCGGCGGAGGATCTTCGTCAGTTCGACGAATAGCAACCGCACCTCCATCGGTTGCTGCTTTTAGTTTTCCGGATATGGGCTCGCTGACCGGCCCCGGGCTGGGCCAGTGTATAGTCGGCGTATGGTCGGTGAACGCGACGGTCGTCGAGAGCTCCATTGAGTAGCGGCGAAGTAGTCGGCGATGTCACGTGGGCGCTCTCCAAGCTGTGGACGCGGCGCGTTGACGGCGAACCCTCTCAGTCCCATCTCCGGTATGGGCATCGGCGATACACATGGCCGGCTTCTCCGCAGTGATATCAGAGCGGGCGGTGGTCGGGGGCTCGCCAAATGTCCGTCTTCCTCGCGTAGCTGCGCTGGGCGACGGGTGGGCGTGTTGGCGGCGGCGGCGGTGGACGACGGAATTGCGGCGTTACAGGGCCCTGGCGCGGTCGCGGAGGGGGGCCTTGACGGCGTGCGACGGCGGCGTAGGTCATCGCTTCCGGCTGGGGCTGTGGTGATTCTAGTTGCACCTCAGAAACTCCAAGCGATCGGTGCACCTCTTCTTTCACGATGTCAGCGATCGAGGCCACTTGAGGCTGCGACGAAGGCAAGACCTTGCGCAGTTCTTCGCGCACTATGGCCCTGATGGTCTCGCGCAGATCGTCCGTGGCCAGTGATTGAATTCCTGCGTAGTGGGTAGAGCTTGTACGGCGGTTGAATTGCCGGTTCCGCATTTCGAGTGTCTTCTCGATGTTCGTCGCCTCACGAAGAAACTTTTCGATGGTCTTCGGTGGGCTTCTTACCATCCCGGCGAAAAGTTCCTCCTTTATACCACGCATCAGTAAGCGGACTTTCTTCTCCTCGGCCATATCCGGGTCGGCGTGGCGGAACAAACGGCTCATTTCTTCCGTAAAGATGGCGACGTTCTCGTTTGGTAGCTGCACTCGGGCGTCCAGCATAGCTTCAGCCCTTTCCTTGCGCACGACGCTTGTAAAGGTGCGTAGGAAGCCGGTACGGAACAGGTCCCACGTTGTCAAGGTCGATTCCCTGTTCTCAAACCAAGTTCTGGCGGTGTCTTCTAAGGCGAAGTAGACATGCCGCAGCTTCTCGTCGGAGTCCCAGTTGTTGAATGTTGCGATTCGTTCGTAGGTCTCCAGCCATGATTCCGGGTCTTCAGTCGCTGCTCCATGGAAGGTTGGTGGGTCCCGAGGTTGTTGTAGGATAACGGGGGACGCTGGGGCAGCCATTGGGGTTGTCTTGACCACGATCTTCTTTGTCGTCTCAGGTAGAAGTCCGTGTTCTGGGGGCAGTCCTTGCAGTCTGCGGCTAGCACGCTGGTCTTGGGCGATGTTGGTTTTGTCCTCGGGCTTCGGGCTTGGATCGCGGCTTTGCGGGGGCGTTCGGTACATGAACGCACAAGCACCTCCACCAGATGTCACGTGGTGGTGACGTTAAGAACACAGTAGCAATACTGTGAAAGGCAAAACTAGATTTTATTGGGCGAACCTGTGCCCACAAAACAGGCTACACTTATAGCACAACGAAAGCGGCGAACACAGTCGGCGATCGTCGGAAATCTGATCAGCGAGGCAAGCGCGTCGGCTTTTATACAGCAGTCGTCGAATGTTCCAGACTAATCGTTCGGACCCGCGTGCCTTCCACAATGTTCTACACCATTCGCGTCACGCGATGAAATCAGATAACACAACGTTCGGCGACAACAGACAGCCGGGTAGAAGCATCGATAACTTTCCAGAAACTTCGGATACATGCAGGCGCGTCCCGCGCTGTGCGATTACATTTGTTAGGTGGCGAAACGTGGTCGCCCGATAAAGATAAGTACAGGTGTCAATATTGAAGTGCAGAAACTCTACAGCTAGCCAAGAACACGATTAGTCTTATTAGTAGTGTGCGATGAGTGGGGTGACGAAGACATGTCGGACGTAGTTTAAGAATGCTATAGATATTCATAGAATGCTAATATAGAATTATAGAATGCTATATTATTATATTATTAGCATATCTATAGATATGCTATAGATGTGGGTTACGTAAACAGAACGCCTCGTGGAGTGCAGCTTTGCGCTCGCTGCTGCCTCATAGTTTCGGTTTCGCGCACTCTGATAACCGGAATTCATCGTGCCACAGTTCCGCGGGTGATCTCATTTTTCCAGATCCAGAAGTTTGTATGGCTTGTACGGAGAACTCGATTCAGTTTCCCAATTACGATGAGCCCGCTGAAAACAATTGTTTAAAAGTTCATTAATATTTTTTTTAGTTCGTGACTAATTACCACGTATCACCCGGCAGCCCGGGGCCGTCACCACTGACGGCATGTCTCCGAAGGAAGCGTCCTTTTATTTCAAAACGGCTGGCTATTTTTATATATTACTTAAAGTCTTCTTAGAAACACCCGGTATATATGCACGATTCAATGATGTGGCACAGTAGACATTGCATGATGACGTAAGTCCTTTATTTCTTGAGAACCGGGCTGACATTGTACACCTTGCAGTCAAGCGGCAACACTACAGAAGTAAGGAGCTGTTTGAAATGTGCGACAAGATCATGCTTGATGTATTTTTTTTTTAGTATATCTGTGTTGATGCAGTCAATACCGCCTAAGGATGTTAGCGGCAAAGAGTCGATACGTAATTTCTCTATATACCGATAGGATGGAATATTCTTTCTAGCATTACTTAGGATCGAAAGACGCGCTGAATTCAGGGTGTTCGTCGTCAGCCTTTCTAGAGGCCAAACTACACGTATGGGCGCCCTACGGGGGCGCGCGAAACTACACGGACGCGCGAAAGCTCGCGCCCACGCGCCTACGCATGCGTAGATGGTGCGGGACAGATCGTACTCGTCGAAGCGCGGCCAAGTATATACGTGTTCTGTGGCGCAGTGCGAGCGTAGATATACCTTCTTCAGACAAATATCGGGGCTCTCGCTGCCGCACAAGAAAATACGAAACGATGTCTCCAACGCGCAAATAGTGAGCCAAGAGAGCGCGCGTCTGGTAGGTTCAAGCCGCCATTCTTCCCGAAGCGTGGCAAACGCCTGGCGCGCCTGCAAGCGTACATGTAGTTTGGCCTTTAAGGGTGTCCGAGCTAACTTTATCGAAGCTGTTCAAATAAATAAAAGAAGAATTAAAGAACACGTTGCAAGGTACGATTTTAAGACCTGCGTTGTTCGGTCGTAAGGAGCGCGATCGGAGATCGTGTTTGGAGCGCGCGTTCGGTTACGCCGCGCTGATTGGCCGAGGCCGCGCCGACGTCGTCAGCGGCGGAGAGCGGCCACGTTTATGGGGATGTCAAAATGAGGACACGCTCCTGTCAATCATTTTGAAAACGAGCACGTCGTCTGGCAGGAGCAAAACGCGACGAGAGGTGTGAAGTTCTAACGGTCATGCGCTCGTTACGAGAACGGCTTAGCATGGCACGGTACGTCTGGTGGATTGGATTGGATCCAAACGGCTGTTGCGGCTAGGGAATGGCACGTTCAGATCCAATCCATAGTTTGTTTCGTGAAACTGGCGCTTGTAATCAAGGAGGAAGGAAAACATTAGGAGGAAGCATCACGTACGCGATTGAAGCCAAACCTAGTGGCCCAACACGTGATCGCACATCAAAGTGCGCGGATGGTTTTAGTGTTCCCGCTCTGCAGGCAGAGCCATGGCAGGGCAGCCGAACAAATGGGCACCGAATAAAAACTAGGGCAGCCGAACAAACGCGCACCGAATAAAAACTAGTGGCATAGCTACTGGGAACCAAACGTCTCAGCCAATCTCGATTCCTGCTCCATGATCTTGACGCAAGTGGTCACGTGTTGGACCACCACTGAGCAAATGTATGGGCTTCATTCAGAGTTCGCTTGCCAGGGATGGCTGCGTGACGTAATGCTCTCTCCTAACTTTTTTCATCATCCATGATTGCAATGGGAGCTTGGGTTGTTGCGTTAGCATTGCTCGAGGACGAAGCAGGGCGGTTGGAGGTGCGAAATGCGTTTGAAGAGATGGGAGAAAGCGAATTCCGGCGTCGCTTTCGTTTCTAGAAACGAACAGTGGTTTGGTTTTGCGGCGAACTCGACCCCATCATCTAGTGCCAGCGAGCTAGTGGAATGTTGATTTTGCCTCGAAAAGTGCGTCACTGTTCCTGTCTCTTTTTAATTTTTTCTTCTTTTCGCTGTGCGCCACACCACCTAGCGACCACGCAGGGAAACTAATAGTTATAAATTGTAGTAGTCATACATATTACTATTTGAAAACGTGTTTAAACTTGGGAAGAAAAAATACAATTTTATATAAAGATTTTATTCATTTGAAGATGAGAAACATTTCGTTTCGTAGCATATTGTCTGCAAGCTGACGACAAACGAGGCACGTAAACTTCCGGATAGTTCACCGCTTGCCGATTGGCTGCTCTCTCGTTCCCGTTCTCACAAATTTTGCATACTGCCCACTTTGTGACGTTGCAGCAACTGAACAGAACGCGTTTCGAACAAAGATCTCCGATCGCCCCCCAAACCTCTTATATAACTGAATGCCGAAGTCAATAATTGTATCTTGGGCCTTGACATCTTTTTTTTAAGGCGTAGGCATTTCTATGCTTACCCAATGAGAAAACCGCCCGTCCCTCCGTCCGTCCGTCCCGTAAGATAATCGCTTTCTAGGTAGCGCCCGCAACAGCGAGTGTATTCCCCTTATTGCTGCCTCTCGCTTCAACGCCAACGAAGGGGCGAGAACACAACGCTCGCGGAGCTCTCAGCAAACGCCTCACTCTGCCACTTTCGCAGGTCGCTTTCAAAATACGGGCCCGCGCGTGTCTCTTCAACGATAAGTAAGCGGCGAGAACAGAGCACGCGAAGCTATCAGCAGTCGGCGCTGTTTGTCGGCATCGCAGATCGCTTTCAAGGTGCGACCCGCGAAGCGGTGGCATACGAATCCACCGCCTGAGTATGTTTGGTCAAGGTTCCCTATGGTTTGACGCGGATGGATAAGGCACTCAAGACCGATAACAGCTTATAATGCTCGGAATGTCATCAGCGCACCTGGCGCCGCCACCTGCAGTACTTTGCTTGCGTCACCAGTGCTCCTTGCGCCGCCGTCCGCACCCGTTCGTGTCGCCGCATGCAGCGCTGTCGTTTGTACTCGCCCATGATCAAGTTCAATAACAGTGATAATGACACCGGGCTGCGTGGAGATGAGCATTAGCACAATGCTTATATGCATACTTCGATAACTCCCAGAGGAGTCTCTGCGTGAATTTTTTTCTTTAAACAGCCTGGCTAACGTTAGCTGGGACACACGGTATAGTAAATGCAACGCAAGAGCAATATAGTTTTGCGCTCCCACGCATTTGCGCGCCGCTATGGCCACGCTCCCAGTATTTTCTAGTGCACTCTACAGTAAGGGAGACTTCATGCAAGTGCTCCTATAGGATGTATTGTAGGCTCCCTACTCACAGTGACCCGACGCCGGCGCCTGCAACAAGAAGTTGAAACGCGCGCGAGTGCATGCTTATAATAGAACAAGACGCTGTCCGACTTTAGTGTTTATAACAATAATTTTCAGTTTCTTGCAACTTTAGGTTAAAAGGCATATGTTCTGTTGCGGTTGCACATGGCAAAACGTAATATCTCTGATGTTTTGCAATAATTCATTGAATTAATACGTAAAAGAAACTTGCGCTAACTTGAGCTTCAATCTATGTCAAATGAGGCCACTTAAGCAGCGGCCGCACGTATTTGCGCTGCCGTGTAACATTGTAAAATTGCAAAACATACGATTCTTAAGCTTGTACCCGTGCCACACAGGCATTAAAAACATAAGGCTCGAAGTTCCTTAATACCATTATAATTCGATGTTATATTCGCTGCTATACGCGCATGCTTAATGAGATTAAGCGTCGCGATGGCGAAAGCTGTAGTGAAACGGTTATGGTTGCTTGCCAGTCGTAATACAATTAATATATATATATATAAATATATTTGTTTAGGGGGCAAACGTTTAAATAATGACGGGAAAACATTAATAGGCACATTAGATGTATAGTTTACTTAGGAACATCATTTTCGCACCCAGCCCAAACTTTGTAGCCGAAGCTTTCGATGCATTCGATGGCCAAGAAGTGAGTTGCGATGGTTGTGAGAACGCACTACGCCGTGAAAAAAAAAAAAAGAGCCCTTTTCAAAATAAAGTGAGGAACTTATGAATTGTTTCGCTACAATTTCGTTTAGTATTGTCAGAATGGGCAGACATCGGGAACGAGAGTACGCATTTGATGGCCAAGGGCTCTATTCTCGACACCATGGAGGCAGGAAAAATGTTTTTCCTTCCTCCATGCTCGACACGCTCGACACTATACAGAGGGTGTGTTCCAGTTCTGTCCAGCATCGGAGAGCCTTTAGGTAGACAGCTAAGGAGACAGCCGAGACAGCTTCGAAGCCATGTAATGGAACGCGTTCCGATCCGTCTGGAAGACGTATTATGGTGTACTTGAATAGGGCAGTGTGTCGTCTGGGGGTAAAAATTTGACTTTTGCGATGACTATCGGGGCTGCTGGAGCATGGGTGGATGGATGTTATGAGCGTCCCCTTTGGAACGGGGCGGTGGGTTGCGCCACCAAGCTCTCGCTATTATACTGCCTAATGTCCTACCTAGGTTAAAAAAAGAAAAAGAGCACTCCGGTCTACTGCAGCGCCACCTGTCGCTGCAGCCTGAAGTCACTGTTGGCAAGCGGAAAAAGAATGTTGCAACGCAGGGCCTCCAGGATCAGCACTTATGGTTGTCGCGGAGGTCATGCATGTACGTGCGGAGCTCGCCGATTGCTTGTTGCGGTTTTTCCGGCCGCGTTCGCACATTCCTTATGTGCACGGCAAGAGCTGGGTTTGTAAAAGGCTATTTTTTTTAATTATTTTTGTGCTTTGACTTTCGCACAACAATTAGTACAACTCCGAGCTTCTTCAGATAGGGCACATTAAGAACATTGGCTGTATTGTTGCCCTTCGGCGCCCTTTTGCGGAGCGAAATTTCAAAACGATGGTGGCTGCATTCATCACAGAGCATTATTATTATTATTATTATTATTATTATTATTATTATTATTATTATTATTATTATTATTATTATTTCAGTAAAATCAGGCGACTGCTTTTCTGTCTGATTGCCTGATGCAAAATGGAAGGAACCCCACGCGCAAACACTGTGAAGGTGCTCATTCTGGCCCTTCTCATACTCGTGTGTCTCGAAATAATTTGGTCGCAAAAACATATGCGTGCTTACCGAATGGAACGAGCAGACTAGTGTATGTTTGTCTCTGCAATCGAAACGCTGAGCAGACAGACGATCAGGAACACTGCATGATCGGTGGTTGGAAACGTACAAACTTAGGCGGCGTTATTGATAACAGTTAGTATGAGTTATTTTTTTCTTCAAATTATATTAACTTCAATTGGGTTTTGAGAGCCTTTTAGTTTATAAATGCGGGAAATATTGCGGAACATATTTAAATTTTGCGCGCTAGGCACGCCGGTCGATCGCAGCGTCCGTCTGGTGGTGTCGTCATAGAAGAGTCCCCGGTTCTCCCATTCATGGAAGGAAATAATAGGAGGGAGCATGCCGCAACGCGATTGAATCCGACGTGGCGGCCCAACACGTGATAAAAACGTCAGAGCGCGCGGTAGGTTTTAGTACTCCTGGTTGATTTTTTTTTCTCCGATACACATCCGAAACCATTTGAA
Source organism: Dermacentor andersoni (assembly GCF_023375885.2). Taxonomy (NCBI): domain Eukaryota; kingdom Metazoa; phylum Arthropoda; class Arachnida; order Ixodida; family Ixodidae; genus Dermacentor; species Dermacentor andersoni. The sequence goes on from NC_092814.1 coordinate 325,328,971, forward strand.
GCTCTTCAAATAAATAAAAACATCGCTACCACCGCGGCACATTTAATGCCGCGCTCAAGTTTCTGAATTGTGGCATCGAATCGCGGCGTTGCGCTATGCGTGTCCGTTCGGTGAGCCGCATCAGAGAGAATGCCTCTGAAGCGTGTCGGAAGTTGAAGGCAAATGTTGCAGGCCTCTCCGAAAGGTGCGCGGTGTTGCTACGCTGCAGACTGCTTTTGCGGCAAGTGTGCGCTGCGGTTCGTGTTGCAATAAATTGCATGGTAGTCTCTTGTCATTTCAGAAGCTAAGCACGTATATCCTTCACTTATAAAGGGAGGCTAACACTGCTTTGTAAGCTGGTCAGTTCTTGGGTGAGGGATAAAGCAAAGTTTAGTTTGAGTTGGAGTGCACCTTTCTCTTTCGTTTGCCGATACATGTTATGTTTTACCCGCCGTGGTTACTTGGTGGCTATGGTGTTGGGCTGATAAGCTCGAAATCGCGGGATCGAATCCCGACCACGGCGGCCGCATTTCGACGGAGGCGAAATGCGAAAGCACTCGTGTACTTAGATTTAGGTGCACGTTAAAGAACTCCGGGTGGCCCAAATTATTCCGGAGTCCTCCACTGCGGCGTGCCTCATAACGAGATAGTAGTTTTGGCACGTAAAACCCCATAATTTTTTTTGTAATAAGATCGTATGCGTCCGATGACCTACCGCTTGTCCGTGTTCGCAGTACGCAGTGTTCGAAGCAGGGCCAGTGCTTGGAAACATAGCGGAGACCGCATCAGCCGGCCGCATATCGGTCTCAAACGCCAAAAGCTGGAACAAGCGCTGTTTGCAGTTGCGGCTGCTTTTCTTGGGAGCAGATAAATTGACAACGCACCGCGTTTCATGAGAGAACAGCATAGAACGTACGTAGCAAATGCAGCTCATCGTTTCTTGCGGTAGTCAGCGTCACCTAAGGCAATAAGCTTCACCGCGTTTGGCCTGCAAGGATGACTCCGCTTCAATCGCATGCATGCAAACTCTCATGCGTAAGATGCCACTGATCCAGCGGCAGTGCAAATCAATAATGTTCGCATAACGGGGCAAACTACACACGGGCAAGGCCTCAGTCAAAAATGTGACGAATACATATCGCTTATTGCCGCTCACAACGATCGGTTTACTTCGGCCAAAGTAAATAACCTGTAGCCTAAATGCGCTAACGTTGGATTGTGGACCTCTCACAACTCACCCAAAGTGCCTTGCACATGCCTTGCACATGTGCAAGGCACTTGCCATGCACACATGTGCACACATGTGCATGTGCATGTGCATGTGCATGTGCACACATGCCTTGCAGGAAACGACCGAAGCGAAACAAGCATCCAGAGAAAAATGCGACCAGAGGTACAGGCAGAGATGCTGAGCAGCCACGGAGGCCTCCATCTGAGCAGCTAGCAGCTGCCGGTCGAGCGCGCACCGAATAAAAGCTACCGGTAACCAAACGTCTCGGCAAATCTCGAATTTCCTCCGTGATCTCGACGCTAGTGGGGACGTGTTGGGCCGCCACTGTGGCTTCACAGAGCGTTCGCTTGCCAAGGCTGGCTGCGTGACGTAATGCTCCCTTCTATCTTCTTCCTTCCACCATGCCCCCATTGTTTTGCTATGCGGACGACCATGAAGACGACACACTGCCCTATTCCAGTACAGCATAGACGCATGGAAGACGCTTCTGTGACGTGACGCCACCCCGCGGCGACAAGAAAAAGTTGAGAAAAGCATGCATTATTTCTGTATTTTATGTATTTGTGCCTGCGAACCTATGAAAAGCATGAGAGGATGTGTGCCGGGGTTAATGTACTGGATGATGCTGGGTTAATGAGTACATGTAAGCTCTGGGACGCGGCACCTCTGGGTGCCAAGTCCTATTCCCGTCTGACAAAGGCACAATATGCGTATGGTATATATAGACCTTACGTCCATACAAAGAAAGAAAGCTAGCATTCTTTATAAAAACATTTGCTTGAATGCACAAAATACAAGCCATAATCTTAAAATGGATGTGGTGCATGTTCGCAACGGCACACCCCACCACACCACGCTATACTGTGCACTGGTCCACATGAACGCTGCCCAGCTAGAAGAAGAAAACCGGCTAAAGGAAGCGCGACCAGACGTCTCAGCAAATTATTGCAAAGACCGACAACGCTTTTCGCCTCGTGCAAAGGGCCACGAACATACATGGTGGCCTCAAGGAGGACAACCTGTTTCGGCTCATCAGCGCCTTCGTGCTTTGTCACTTCACCTACACGGTGGCCATGCACAACTGGCTTAGTGCGGAGCCGGATAAGCTCAATGCCGTCATTAGAAAAATCGTCAAGAGAGCCCTCAGGCTGCCCGTCAGAACGCATACCGATGGAGCACCTCCTCCGGCTCAGCATACACACCACCGTGGAGGAGATAACCGAGGCTCAGGACGGGCCCAGCTAACTCGGCTGTCCACCACGCCGCGGCCGGCAGGCGGATCCTCGAGGAGATCGGACTCGCCCCCACCAAGAACTTGGCCATAGTCGGTGTGCATTCCTTTCAGTCATGCTAGACTGATGAAATGTAACGTTCTCCACCCTTCATGTAGATTTTGTAAATAAATCCCGTATTCCTCGTTCTCGATGAGAACAAGTACCTCCCCTCAACAACGTCCTCAGCGTGGATGTGTCGGACGACGGCATGGGCCAGCTACCACTTACTTCATGCCCGACCCCAATCCTTACAATAGCGATTCGAAAGTGGCCGTCAGGGCATTCCAGAAAGGTCGGGTAGCCCGGCAGGTAGTTCAAATTCTGAAAGGCGCCAAACACGGCGACAGCTCCACACACTCCATCCTTGTACCCTGCTAACGGCGGGGCTATCGAGGGGGTTCCTCTGAACCTCAACGAGTTTGCCCACGAGGCTGCGCGTGGCTCTGGCGTGGCTTTACCGACCCCGCTGCCCTCGGATCGGGCGACTGTCTCCCCGGACACAGAGACACTCCTATCACGTACGCACAATGAAACTACAAAATTCTTCTACTTAGAGAGAAGGGTTTTCCTACCGCCTCATTCCAAGGTAAGCCGGCCGCATGCGCTCACGCTCAGACTCCTGCAAACTAACTCCTACCCAAATCCGGCGTCCCTTAACAGCATATATCCAGCCATATACCCGAATTGTTCTTGCGCGGCCTGTGGTGAGGCTGCTCCTTTGTCTCACATACTCTGGGAGTGCGGGTCGTCGGTCCTGTCGTGGGATTAGCCGGGTGCGTGTTTTATTGCGTTTTGCTGGGCCTAATAAAAGTTTATTCACTCACTCACTCACTCACTCACTCACTCACTCACTCACTCACTCACTCACTCAATCTTGCTCCGTGATCTTGACGCAAGAGGTCACGTGCTGGGCCGCCACTGAGCAAAGGGCTGGTTTCCCAGAGCATTCGCTTGCCTAGGCTGGCTGTGGGACGTAATGCTTTTTGCTAACCTTTTCGTTCCTCCATGAAGGCAAAGCAGCGCTGCCAGATGCATTCGGCGCCACGCCACACAGCAGTTCGGCGAGAGCAGCAGATCCGCAGTAAATTCCATTTCCCAGAATGTAAGTGTATGGTGCTCTGTATCTGCCTTTTGAACGTTGTTATTGGAAATTACAAACGAAACTTCAGTGTACTAGAAATTACAGCTTGAGTGATATTGTGAACAAACACTATGAAGAACTCGGAAGCAATATTTCTTGTAACTTAATTAGGAGTAACTGAAGTCACTAGATTTATCTAGGGACTTTAGGAGTAACTAGCGTATGTAATGCGCTCCTGTACAAAGGGTGGGCGGACCTCGTTTTGTTCTCGCAACTTGCCCGGATGTACTCGTTTGAGTGCCCGGATAACGGCTCTAGCTTTTGGGTCAAGATCACTTGAAGGTCGCCGACAACTGGAGCTAAAAGCATTTCATGCTTAAAATGTGCTGCACTGATGCTGATCGCAGAAAAAAAAAAATAATCACATACGAGGAGTCGCTTTCTTTCGATGCATATGCAGGGCTAGCATAAATGATTCATTCATTTTGAAAAGGCTCTATTTTCAAGAGTACTACACGTACACGCATGGAAGATATATGAAAAAAAACATAAACTCACAAAGATTGTGCACCCTCTACAAATGTTCAATATGTGCCCCTTTAGTGACACGACACAAATTCAGACGATAATCGAGCTCATTCCGTACATTTTGTAGCGTAGTCCTGTAAATTGTCTGCACTGCAGCACTGACGCGTTCTTTGATCTCGACTAAGGACTGCGGTAGTGGGGGTACGTTAAGGACCTTGTTTACGTACCCCCACTAAGTACTCCAAAGGGTGCAACCGTTTTAAGAGTGTATAGTTCTCCGACGGTATAGTTCCTAAAACAAAATCTTAATCCCGCGTTGCAGATTCACGTAATGCTCAAAGAAATCCCTATGGATTTCCCTAATTTCGTGAGTGTTTCGTATTATTCGTGCAGAAAGAATGCGAAATTGATGTACGGTTCGTATACTCTCCGTTCGGAAACTGGGGAAGCATTTGAAATTATGAGAACGGTCTTGCAATATTTTCGCTCCTGCGTTGTTGTGCTTTCCCAATGACAGCGCTTATACGTTGAAATTGCGGTCCTTCGTGTTCAATTACGTAGAAAAATTTGGCGTGTACAGTACAAACCCTGGGAGAGAGAAAGAGAGAGCTAAATCATAAGAAGGACCGAGCCAGCTACTTTGCTTTGAGGGTAAGAAAAAGGAGCATGGTCAGTGACAACGAGGACCGAGGGATGAGGCAAAGGGCATAAGCTACAGGACATCTGACATGCTGGTGGTCCAAATCTGCCCTCTTTAAAGCATCAATTAAATCTTGGATGGCCTGCAAACTAAATTCGCACTCCTGTCAAGGGCTGCAATATAACGTGTTCTGACAACAGAATTGTGTGTCGAGACAGGCAAGAGAAGCAGCCACATATGTCGATCTTTCCCGAGTTGAGAGTAATTAGATAGCACATTTCCCATAGTTTCAGGCACATGGCATAACTCATAGTTTGTAAAATCGGTAAGTCGCATCAAGCGCACACAACGACCTGTAAACGCCACTACCAGCCTAAGCCTCTGCGGAACACTGACACTGTTTCTGGGTGGTAGCATAAATGACAAATTAAGTTTAGGGTCCCGTCTTTAGAAGTGCCCGTAGCGGTTTTACTGGTGGTACAAGTGCATTTCTATCGCTTTTCGTAATAACGCCTGACAAGAGATAATTGGCGACCGCTACTGAAAAGGGTGATACTAAACAGAGGCTCTGAGTCGCCAAGAATGCTCTTCCCTTCGGCGCCGATAAGTTTATTGCCATGTAGATTACAATATCTGAGGATGCATTGCCATGATGCATAGCCTTTCCATTCTGTCAGAGAGCGTAAACCTGCAGCATGAAGAGCCAGAAAATCTGCATGCAGAGGCTTTCGTTCATCACACACGCAAGCATTTACAATGTTGATTTTGCGTCACTGAATGCTCTCCACATTTGAGGAGGCTGGCAGGCTGCCGCGAAATGTAATAGCTGTCTCTCTGCCAGAAATGATTTATTTATGTTAGATACGAGAGAGAGAGAGAGAGAGAGAAAGGCAAAGGAAAGACAGGGAGGTTAACCCGACATTATCTCCGGTTGGCTACCCTGTACTGGGGGAGGGGCAAGGGGATGCAATAGGTGAGAGAGAGAAGGATAAAAAATTAAAAGAAACCTAAACACACACACGCACGTACACACTAACTGTTTCTGTGGGCACTGTCACGCAGCCCGCACAGGCGTTCCTACTCTTACGCAGTGTCACCGTACAGTCCTACGTCCCACATTGTACAGTCACAATTTGTCAGAAAGTCCCGTGTTTTTCAAGTATCGCAGTAGCGCCTTTATAGCAGATCGTGCTGATGTTCGCGTTAGATACGAAAGCATCAAATGGCCCATTGAGCGGTATTTGAGTTGTCGGACGATCCCACCGCTGGCATACAGTTGTAGGAGTTTGTCGGACGATCTCGCCGCTGCCACCAGTTGAAGGGGTTGTAGGTCTAGGTCATAGAGAGGAACTTGGGAGGAACTAGGCGTACAGGGTTTATTTACAGTATTTACATTTTAAACAAGAGATACATCGACAGTCTAGCGTGGCTCCCAAATGGAGCACGCAAGACGAAGATACAGCACACAGCTTACGAGTACGAACACGAGCACAGAGCACGACGACGAGTACAACCTATCAGCCGACAACAGCTGCTTATAAACACTCCATTGGTCCCTAGTTCCCTAGGTGAGAGAACCGTTCGACCAGTCATCGAAGTCGACCCGCCGGTTGTCCATTATCTTGAGTCTTAAAGGCGCGTCGGTTCCCCGAGCTGACCCCCGCAGCGCGGCCGCCGGTTGCACATTGTCTTGCGCCTCTAAACTCCAGAGTTGCCTTTCTGCTGTAGTCGCCACGAGTGTCAGCAGACTGACGAATCCTGGGGCCCCCGTACCGCAAAGCCCCCTTTTGTTAGGGAAAGCTCTTCTTGCTGCAGAGAGACCATGACGACCTGCGAAATCAACCAACAATACGTTGCGTGCCAAACGTGGCTTGCCCTGCTGTCGTCACCGATTCTCTGAACGAGGCGCATGGTGGATTAGCGCTGTTGTCCTCGCTGGTTCTCCGAAGGGCGCCAGCACCGCGGGTCGATCGAAGCACGTGCAGCGGGCTGAAATAGCTTTGCAGAGCAGTACCCCTGCAGGCCGATCCTAACAGCTCCTCCATGGCCCGGGAAATCTCGCCTGGCCAGTGCTGACAACCGCTGGGAATGAAGAGGATGGCTGGCGAGCAAGAAGATGGCTTTGCTCTCTGCAACCCCTGCGCACTTGGAATACCTTCAACCATCTCACAACAACCAGCACAGAAGAATCGATCTCGGCAACACAATACCACTCAGCGTGCAAACGCCCGGAATCAGCTGTTAACCCACCATGCTTCCTATCAAAATTTCAATGCAAGCCACTCAACTGGGAACCCCAAATTTTGCCCCAAAATTTCGTGCCGCCAAAGCAAGCGTTCACGTTCCCCCTGAGTTCGACCAAAGCTGACCGTCGCGCTGCATAAGAGTAAACGTTTACGCAGAACTAAACCGAAGGCTTGCAACCACCAATACCCGAGCATAAGCAGCCTGACTTCACGAACAGCCTGTTCTTACCCTATCACAGTGGCGTACTTATCGCACGCACTGGTGCCACTGAACAGTCTGGTGAACTCCACAGGTACGTAATTACAATCGCGCTAGCTTTGTGGTCCCTATTCCGAACGCGTACTTGCGTCGTACGTAAGCATTTCATCACGCTTACTCACATTTGTACCTTTAGTCCATACAGGACACGTACCTTAAACGAACAACCAAACTTGCGTAACTTACGCAACTCAGAGGAACCTTTAAACAAATGTGTCTTCTAATAACTAGCTCCACGAACGCTTACTAGAGAAGTCAGAATATGGCTGCCCTCAACACACACGAGCAACCCAGTCAAACATTCTGCTTCCTTCCGTCCGCACAGGACACGCGCTAAAGGAACTAAGAACGCTTCTCAGTGCAAATCATGCACTAACTGAAAATCTACGCACTTAACCTTAGAAAATTAAAAAAGACACTTATAAAAAAAAGGAAGGTTAACTAATACACACGCGCGTTACCAGAGCCCTCTGAACGATAACCGTGACCTTCAGGTTACTCACACACACACAAAAAGAAAGCCTATCTACTCATTTATTAACACCTCGCGAGACTACAGGTTTACCTAAAATGCATCTTTCAAATCTCGGAGCTTCTCAAACGAAAACATAAACAAAGCTCATACTTTACATATTGAAAGAAACTGTCTCAAATCGCGAAAATTTTCTAATGCTCAAAATTAACAAAACAAAACGCTTCCCTTCTACGGAATCTCTCTTGGTCTCCCGTTCCAAACGCTTACGACTGACTCATAATTTTGAGCCGTGCTCGAGGTGGTCGCGGTTCGAGCTACTCTGGCTACCCAGGGACAACAAAAGGGCTGACACACTATCAGCTCCTCCAAGACGTTATAGTTTCCTGCCAATTTGCGTCCTGGCGCCCCCGCTTTCATCACGAACTCGGCTGACCGCGTCGCGACTCCCTACCACCTCGTCTCGTCTTGCCACCTTGCGCTCCTTCGCACTACATGCTGCATTCCGAAAAGAACGACGGAACGACGAGGAACGTAACTGCCCCGTGCCCTGTGTCCGCGTCCGTGCAGAACATGCTTCTCGGTCTCTTTCTGACCGGTGGCCCGAACGTACTTGATGCGCACACGTCGTCAACGACGACCGCACCTTTCTTTTCCTCACGCCCTGGCTTTTTGCGTCTTTCACTGTCTTTGGCTGCGCTACTTTATTTACCGCTTTCCAATCTTTACCGCGCTTCTTTCTGCGGCGCTTTCTCTTGGAATTCCCTTTCATGCCGCTTTCTCGCGCCTCGTGCTGGCCGGTACACATTTCGTCGGCCCGGATCCGTCTTTACCCGCACAGTCTGATTGATTTCCATTTAAATCAACACTCTCTCTGCCTCGACTGGCGGACAGCTCAACCGACTCTGGAACAATGCAGCAGGCTTTACTCGAACTATGCAACTCGCACTCTTGCTAATTGCCCTCTACTGCATCGCCCAGCTCACGCTGTGCCTTGGCACACAGCCCGTCGGTCTCGATCGCTGTCTCACGCGCACAGTCTGAATGATTCCTAACTAAATCATCACTCCCTTGGCTACCTAGACTGGCGGAGAGCTGCACCGATCCCTGAACAATGCAGTTGTCTTCTCTTGAGCTACGCAGCTCGCAATCCTGAGAACTACCCTCAACTGCATTGTCCAGCTCGCACTTCACTTCGGCATGTAGATCTGACCTGACATGGGTGCTCGCGTCTGTCGGGTCAACAGTATTCTGTACCTCGCTAACGTTACAAGCGACGCACACGCGCGGTAACTCTGCCAATTCCTTCACAGCTAGCCTAGCTGTCTCTACAGTGCTCTGTTGGCACAGCACCTCGTCGCTCTCACTACTGCCTTTAACGGCCTCTGTTGCCACAAAGGCCTCGTTAGCTGCTAGCACTTCGAGTTCGCCTATGAACGTGCTGCTAATCTCACAGGTTACTACTTCTCTCGGCTTTCGACCGAAATCTGCTATCGACTTCCTCCCACTTTCGCTGCGTCCAGCCTACAGATTTCTCAAGCCGCTGTTGACTTCATTCGATTTCTTGCTCCAAACCTTGAATCTCTTCGTTCAATGCAGCAACGTACTGCCTCGTTACTTCTGTTAGGTCTTTCTCCTGCGAAATGCTTTTCAGTTCTTGCCTAGCTTTTTCCTGTTTTTTTTCTTAAATTCTTCCTGTTCTTGCATAATGGTTTCCTGTTCCCGTCTTTTACTTAGAATTCGTTTGCCCATTTGTTCGATGAATTTCGAATCATTGCCACTTTTCAGAATGGTCTTACGAATCTCTGCTTCCGTCAAGTCCTCCTCTACGTCTACCTCGACCTCCTCACACAACCACAACAGGTCAGCTCTCGTCAAACACAATAGGACCATGGTCGCTACTTTAAGCTTTGTCTCTGCTGTCACACAATACTTGCTGCGATACCCAGGCTAATCAAAATACAAGTAAAAGATCCCAGCGAATCAAATCTACACACACAGAGAAATTGAAGCCTGGTAAATCTTAAAGCCAAAACCAAACGCTTACCCACCGAAGCAGCACCATATCACCAGTCCTTCTCCGCCGTATCCAGTCAGTTGTAAGAGGTGGTCCATCCCAAGTCGCCTCCAACTTTATCAGGATACCGGTCGGTCACCATGTGCCAAAGAGCGTGAGCTGCCGTTGCTGTCTACGAGTCGTAGGCCAATCTACGAGCCGTAGGCCGATCCCACCGCTGCCACCCGTTGTAGGAGTTTGGCGGTCGTAGCTGTAGGGAGGACCTTGACTCTTCGTCGGGACTTAGGCGTGCAGGATTTATTTACAGTATTTACATTTTAAACAAGAGATACATCGACAGTCTAGCGTGGCTCCCAAATGGAGCACGCAATACGAACATACAGCACACAGCTTACGAGTACGAACACGAGCACAGAGTACGACGACGAGCACACCCTAGCAGCCGACAACAGCTGCTTATAAACACTTCATTGGTCCCTGGTTCCCTAGGTGAGAGAACCGTTCGACCAGTCATCGAAGTGGACCCGCTGGTTGTCCATTATCTTGAGTCTTGAAAGGCGCGTCGGCTCCCCGAGCTGACCGCCGCAGCGCGGCTGCCGGTTGCCCATTGTCTTGCGCCTCTAAATTCCAGGGCTGCCTTTCTCCTGTAGTCGCCACGAGTGTCAGCAGACTGTGACGAATCCTGGGGCCCCGTACCGCAAAGCCCCCTTTTGTTAGGGAAAGCTCTTTTTGCTGCAGAGAGACCATGACGACCTGGCAAATCAACCAACGAATAATACGTTGGGTGCCAAACGTGGCCCGCCCTGCTGTCGTCACCGATTCTCCGAACGAGGCGCATGTCGTCCTCGCTGGTTCTCCGAAGGGCGCCAGCACCGCGGATCGATCGAAGCATGTGCAGCGGGCTGAAATAGCTTTGCAGAGCAGTACCTCTGCAGGCCGAACCTAACAGCGGAAAAGCCGGTGTCTGTCGTCTGGACAAGCGAAAAACAGCACCTAAATTCCCATTGGCTGCGATGCCACGTCACGTGCGCGCCTCGACGGAGCAGAGCGGGTGAAAGCGAACACCTGCTGCCGCAACAGCGCACCAGGCGTTGCGTGAAGGGACAGGGCTACGCCGCGACGCCACGTCATCCTCGCTCTCGCTCTCGGAAGCCTGTGTTATACGCACGTTCGTTATCCCAAGCAAGCACTTGCCTACTTTCTAACTGCGCCTCGGTAATCGGTATAAAAAAAGTTTATGTAAACGTTGGTGATAGGGAGTTTTGAAACTACGACCTACGCTCAGAAGCAGTTTCTTACTCACTGGGCTAAACCAGAGCCTCCTAGATAACAGGCATGTGCACTCTGCGTTATGACCATCATGCTACTTCGACCGAAATTTCCATCGCCAAGCCCGGCGTGACGAAAATGGTGACGTCGAAATCACCGCGGCTTACTCGAGAGCATCCCCGTTAGATTATATGGCAGTTGGGCAAGGTAGCATGACGACAAGGATCGAAGTGCACCGACCTTGTGCTGTCTAGGAGGCGTTTTCCAAGCGTCTGAACGCGCTCGCTTGCCCGCGAGGAGTTCATAACTCAAAAGACCGCGCGGCGGCGTTCAACTGGACAGTAAATGCTTTCGCATTCACAACTCATGAGGAGTGCTTAAGTGCCCTCGGATTTTTTATTTATTTATTTCACATACTTTCATGGCCCGAAGGCGTTATAGGTATAGGTATAGGTATTATAGGCGAAGGTATTCTGTGGTTTTCTGCACTCCTCACCGACATAAGTTCCTTATGTCGGTGAGGAGTGCGACTGATGCGTAAAAGCGACTCCAGTCGACGCTTGTCCTAGGGATGAAGGAGTCGTTCTAAAGACTAGTATGACAGTATGACTCCAACTGTAAGTCTGTGATCCGTGAGAGACGAAATATAAGGTGGAGGAAGGGTCGAAAAGGGTTACTTGCAAAATGTGGTTGAAATGAACAACTTTGTGAAAAATGCATAGACGGGAACACTTGCGGCGTGACAAACTATGATGTAAGTTAAGCATTCATTTCATAGATGTAAAACTAGCATATAGCTGCAATAATATGACAAAGTGAAGCGTGCGCTGTATGATTTTGTACACTTTCCAAAGCGATAATTATTGAAGACAAACTGATGCCAAATGGCTGAGGCGTATTCCAATTACAAGTGTTTTGAAAGAGTTAACTTAATTTAGGAAAAGGTGCAGCCAAAATTGCGGCGTGAGTATACATTTACTTGCGTTAAGTTGCATGCACCAATTAGGACACCAATCAGTTACGCTGTTGAGGTCATCCTGGAGTTTTTGGGAATCGCGAGGACTAGTAATTTTACGGTGGAGAACATAGTCGTGCGCGAACGGCTTAATTGATAAAGAAAAAAATTATGGGGTTTTACGTGCCAAAACCACTTCCTGATTATGAGGCACGCCGTAGTGGAGGACTACAGAAATTTCGACCACCTGGGGTTCTTTAACGTGCACCTAAATCTAAGTACACGGGTGTTTTCGCATTTCGCCCCCATCGAAATGCGAATTGATAAAGAAAGAGCACAGTCGGGGAAATCGTAAGTGCATATTAAAAAAAAAGAGTGGACCCAGAATAGAGCATTGAGGAACGCCATTGAATATATTGAATTACGGCTGTTAACGCTTACAAACTGAGCCCGATTAGACAGCACTTTTTCTATCCAATCGAGTATTTTTACGTTTAACTAGTTCAGTTAGCTTAAGCATTCGTAAATCGTGAGACACAGAGTCGAAAGCTCTGGCGAAATCAAGAAATGCACATTCGATTTCAGTATACAGATCAGAATGTGCAAGAAGATCGTTAGTGAATTATAAGAGCTGTGTTTCACATGAAAATGTCTGGCGATAACGATGCTCTCAGGGGCTAAAGATGTAGTTACATTCTAAAATCTCTGCTACCTGCGAATACATTATAAGCTCGAAAATTTTACACGGAATGCTTGTAAGTGAGATAAGCCTATAGTTAGGTAGATGCTTAGGTTAGGTAGATGCCGCTTTAGCATCCGCAGACCAATGAAAATTGACACGTTTTTTTTTTATTGAATGTGTTAATGACACGTTGATTTATTGTAAAATGTCCATTTCGAGGTTATGCTGAGTCCATGACTGGGCGGAGCATAGACATAGTGGGTCCAGGTGGCACGTACTGTAGAGATCGCCTGCCCTATACTCAATCGTCGACTCGTACGACTTGCCGCCATACATGTAGCCGCGGCTGGTGCAACTGATGACAAAGGGCCGACTGTCAATACGTGTATGGAGGAACCGTGTTATCTAGGCATATATACAAGCATAATTAGCTGATGCCGACTGTAAGCACATAATAGTTCTTGGAAATGCTGGTAATAGACCGCCGCACCCGATATGGCGATGTGCTTAGATCAGCGGGGACAAACGAAAATGCAGTGTCCGGCCACATGTTGGGGAGTGGCAAACACGCTGAAACGTTGCTAAGGGCGCTGCTCCAGGGCGATAAATTTTGACAAGGAAGAAAAGAAACGTCCAAGTTAGCAACGCTTCTTTCGAAACATCTCCTAAGCCTGTTTATGAAGTGTACTTGTTCGACAAGGGACTTGCGTTTTTTTTCTCTCTCTCTCGTTATTTTCATTCCTAAAGGCAATGCGAGAAAAGCACGTAACCCGGAACGCTTTCAGGAATAAAGAAATGGTAATTTCGAAAAGTATATGCAGTCTGAAAACCAAGAACCCTGCGTATTGTACGCAAGCACCAGCGAAGATGCCACGAAGAAGACAGCGAAATTCACTATTTTAATATTATTACACATACGCATAGCAACTGCCTGCCGATACCTATCGAGTTGAATTGGTCGTGCTGAGCAAGTGTCAAACATTTCAAGCTTGTTGTCCATGTTGCTCACGTTCTATAGTAGCCTCTTTCACGGTTATAGGGTGCCTCGATAAAGCTGGACATCGAGGTATGCCCTATACGGTTTGAGCACATATGACGCCACCTGATAACGGCGACGGCCTGTTGTCGCGCGATTTCCGGCATTTTTTACAAGAGTAAACTTCGAACTTCACGCTTCGGGCCTCTGGAGCGGCAAGCCTGTAGCAATTGCGAAGCTTGAACAGACCGCAGATATCCTGCCGATGCGAGTGCAGCACTGCGCGAAGCGCATGCGAAACACAAGCGAGCGAGACCGACGCTCCTAGGGGCAGCACCTAGGGAGAACTGGAGACGCTAGGTATTGCGGGGAAAAGCGGGCGGGCTGCGCACGCCGCCAAGCGAAGCCAGGCGGCGAAGCCCGTCGGAGAGGTTGGAGCGCGGCGCAACCAACGGGGAGGGAAACAGCCACCTTTGCGGGACGGTCCAGTGTGTGCCCACCGCGGTCCCATGCGCTTGGCGCCACCGTCGCTCGGCGGCTTTTTCGTTTGAACGGCCCGGCGTGTGCGCCCCCGTGAGCGCGTGTGGTGCGTCGAGTGTTGTGTGTGCGCGCGCGTGTGGAAGACAGGCCTCTGCGGACTTACCTGCGCGTTGGAAAAGTCGGGTAAGTTTTTCGTCAGTCATCTACCTCGCGCGGCGCTGTTTCCACTAATTTCAATGAACGGGCGAGCTTTGAAGGCGTTCTGTGCGTCGGGCTTCAGCGTCGCCGATCGCCGTTCGGGACGGTTGTGTTTGTACAAAGGCGCCCCAGCTCTCCCTCTCTCCAGGGCCCTCCGTTCCTTCGCAGCGCGTCGTTTCCCTTTCCCTCGCCATTTCTGCCCGCGGACCACCTGCTCAGGTAAAACGCAGCCGGCTTTTCTCCGAGCGCAAATCGAGAATATTTATGGTGAGCCGTTGTGGCGGCGGCTGCGACGGCGTCTCCCTTCGACGACTGCGAGAATCCTCGCGATCGCGCGGCGGGCGCTCGCTACAGCGATGTATGTTACGTATACAGGCGGTCAACCAGCGCGCACACGCGCGAGAATTCTTGTATTGCGGGCTATGCGACTCGGAAGTCCACAAAGGAAAACGACCAGAACGGTTGCCGGCCGATCCAGGGCGGACATAAAGAGAGGCTCGCGCGGTACGCGCGGCTGCAATAGAGATCGTCGGTTAGTTTTCGCAGCTTGTAACATGGTCCGTGAATATTCAAATTCGAACCTCGCGAAACGAGAGGAGCTGCGATTCGATATCAGCAGGGAAAAACGGTCGCTGAACGGCATGCGTGAATCTCACGCGGATCGTGTATCTGGCGCTTTTTGCGGACCTTTCTCACTCGTCGAGCGATATTTTCCCTTCCGTAATGCGCTGGAGGCGTTCAAAACTCGCCCTCGAGGTAGCGAAGCTTTCACTGCACTGCTTGTCGTCATTTTCCCATTTCCACTTCTCGGAAAAACTCGCAGAGCGCATGCTTCTGCTCTTTGAAGTGAACGTCCAATGTTCACTTCAGGGAGCAGTGACACTTGCGCAGAAGAGGGCAAACTCCAATCGCTGGTTACTGAGCGCGATTCCCAACAATGTAGTCTGTTTAACTATGCTTATTCAATGGCGGCTCAGCCACTGCAACTACGTCCCGCTGAATGCGGTTCTTATAAGGGTAACTTGTGGTACCTTGCCTTTAATCTAGCTCTCTCTCTATCTCGTATTATCAGGAGTAACTAAAAAGCGGACGTAACATATATTCGACTGCTGATTAAAACTAACATACCGTTTTCCCTTTGTACTTATCGTTGTTTAAGCTATCCTCAAGGTCAAGCAACACTGCTCAGACATTCAGTGACCTTATGATTGGCATATCTAATATATATATATATATATATATATATATATATATATATATATATATATATATATATATATATATATATATATATATATATATATATATCCGCGCTTCCTATCGCAGGGAGCTCACTATCTATGGTTGAGATGCAACGTAGAGCGTTGCATCACAACCACGGAAAATTTAGTTGTTGACGTGACGTTTACGGTGTCTCAGCTGAGAGGGTTGAAGACGTATACTAAGTGACGTGCACTGGACGTCTTGTGACGACGACGACGACTGCACATTCATGAAGCGTGTTACCATCGATGAACAATGGCTGTGCTTTACCTCTTCCTCTTTTTTTTTCTTCAGATTTCCGTGCTAGCTTGCTTGCTTGCTTTGAAGCATCTTTCCAAGCAAGCGTTCGCTTGTGCCGCAGTGTCGCATTATTCAGCTAGAGGCCCGGATGTAACATGCCCGTAATGCTTCACAGATATACGTATAACAAATTTGCACTGTCGTAATTTTTTTTTTATTTTGACGTACAAAATATAAGCAGGATAAACAATCGGCCCCTGTTGCACTACTACTGTGCGGTACACAACTGCGGGGAAACAATTCGAAGCCACGAGATGGAGAAATGCGTTGTCAGCTTTGCAACATACGAACTTGCTGGCGAAAGAATAAGGTGTCAATTCTACAAGTGCCGAAGTAGCATTTCATAATTCGTTAGAGATGGATTTCAGGCGCCGTTCGCGGGCAAGTTCCCGTTTATGGCGTATGTGCCATAAACGTCCCTTTCCCTCCCAAACAGCGCCTAAGTTTACTCTACTGCGAATTGATACATTGTGAGACAGTGTACAGATATGTGCAGTGATAGCCGTAGCTTGCCTAATTTTTTGCAAGTAAAGACGGTACATTTCACTAAAAGCCCCTGAGCTCACCGTTCACAGGCCATCAGGACACCTCAAGAGAAAGCCTATCGCAGCACACATTTACTTGTTTTGTGGTAACCATCGCAAGAAAAAAAAAAAAGGTACGAAATAAAATGAATCTGCAATGCGGCGCTTCGCGGTGATTCATGGATGCATGTTCTCTGCCAGTTTGCTTACTCTCTTTGCAAAGTTTTAGGACTTGCAGAATGTGAAAGACAAAGATGTATTATTCCCTTCGCAAGAGAATAGACACGTGCACACCGTAGAAAATTTATGCGCGTGACTATGTGTGTAGTCCTTGCGCAGCCAACGTCACATACGTGTTTGTCCCTTTCAGTATGACAGTAGCTAGCCTGCTTTCGTTGTCGTGAGAGTCTAGTTGTTTTTATGTATACGAAGACAACAACAACAACTTGCTATAGGTAGAGTGCACGAATCTGTGCAGGGTATAGAGCTCGAGCTTACCTAGTGCCTTGTGGTTCGCGTCCACCCAGACGTCATTATAATTACAGCACACTTTCCAGATGACCTTTTATGTGAAGTTGCTGACAAGAGTTGTATAATATATATATATATATATATATATAGTCATATCATAAGAACCCAACAATCCCCTTCCTTCTCGTTTATATATATATATATAGCCTTCAGGCGTGCATTGGCAACGAGCACTTTCGTTCACGAATATTGTCTTTCCAATACGAGTCACGGCCCGCTTCTCTCCATATGAATGGGCACCCCAGCTGATTGCGGTATAGCGAATGAGGTGATATAGAATGCTCGGGTCAGCAACAAACAGTTCTTACGGAAGGAAGACTCTGTGAGTTAATGGCCGCAAGCTATTTGTCATGGATGGGAATGAGTCGCGCTTTGCGTGCACTCCGAATGAAAGCCGCGCTCGAAAATTACATCCATGCAGTATAGCCGAGGGCTGCGCGACATAATTGCGAAGGCCGCTTGGTGTTGGCAAACATGCACCCGAACTGCAGTTTTGCGCTCGGGCGCCTGTTCGGATTTCGCTGCAATTGAAATTCGACAGCAGCCAGGAATGAAACCGGCGTTTCGCGCCCGGTGTCGGTATATACGTCGCGGTCGTTAAACCACCGCGGCGGGTATTTCAGAGCTTACGAAACTTGCAGTGGAACTCGGAGCGCGCATTGGGTGCGTTATAGTTGCATGGACGAAGGAAAGAAAAAGAAAAACTAGGAGGGAGCTTTACGTAACAAAATTGAAACCAAGAAATGTTCAACCCAACATGTGATCATGTCGCGGTAAGCTTTATATAGTGTCTACCACCGCCGCACTTAATTAGCGCACGCTCTTCTAAAAGAAAGAAAGAAAGGCGACGGGTGCGACAGCTACGTGCGGCCGCCGCACTCGCACATTTACGAAGAAGACCACAAATGGATACGTAGCAATAAAATGACCGAATTCGCGCAAACGTGTGCGGAGAAAATATGCGAAAGGCGGTTGGTAAGGCACCCGCGGACAAGTGCTACAGGGAACCAAGTATACACTGAGCCGAGTCCGCCGAGCGCAGGGTCACGTGCTATAGACTGACTATTTGAGAGAGAAAAAACGAAAGGGATGGTTCCACGGGGAGCAATTGGCTTGCGAAGGCTGGCTGCGATTACGTAATGCTGCCTCCCAGTTTATTTCGTTCCTCCACGGTTACAGCGACACTAAAGAGCGGGCTGTATTATAAAATTGCTACTTTCGTTCAATGAAAAACAAACGCACTCTTATATACCATGAGGGGAGGCGTGATGAGCCAGAAATGGCAAAAAACGAAAGACGGGTCGTTAGGAAGCCTTGAAGTGCCCGCACTAGCAAGCCGTGACGTCATGGACATTGACGGCGCCTGGTCAGGTCCAGTTAAATCTTATATCGGCAGTGATGAACTACGTCGTATTCTAAATGAGGAAAGGACTGAAGCTAGCAAGTTTCAGGAACTTTTACTGCTGCACAACGTTTCAAATCCGTGACGTGCCGACGTCGGACTTTCCGTGCGAAATGTGAAAAACTGGAAGCTTGGTATTAGTTTTCCCTTCTATTAATCAACGCACAATTAACAAAACTGAGATTTTGAAAGAATACAGTTTCATGTATAAACTGGTTTAGTGGTTCTCTCTAGGGCCCCTGAATTGTGGGTGTGTAGTCTACGAGGCTATATGTCAGCGAGAACATGCGCTACGAGGTGATGATCAGAAGGATCATTTCTGATGGCATCCACTTTGAAACGGGGCGGCTAGAAATAGTCACCTAGCCTACTTGAGGTAATCAGGTTTTTGCTACATTTATTGCCGTCTAACGTTTTGCGCATCTCTTCCTGACCTTCTGTCGATTAATTAAAACATATCTCTAAATTGTACAGTTGCCTATGCCTGTCACGACTCCTGCTCTATCGATCTCTTCCATGTTATGTTTACACCAATACTCCAAGCATCTCGTGCTTATCTCGATCGTTGACTATAGTTAATGCACACATCCTCTTTTAATCCCAGCTCTTCTGGAAGGCAGACGTTCCTTACAGTTCCTGCACCAGCTGCGAATATCTTGACATTCCACTACGATGTATTGAGTCCTCCCCGGACATTTGCTGCTGCAAATGAGGGCGGACGCGCTAAAGCGCCCTCAAGAGCATGTACAGGGAACATTGCATGGCTGTGGCCACCGCAGGCTATGCGACCATCTAAAGAAGGGCTGGTTTCGGGTGTGTCCGCTCGCTGTTTCCCATACATCGAAGGATCGCGCCTGCAAGTGTATACACGTCGCTCCGCCGGGCGTCGATCGAGTTGGCTGCGCAACGTGCGATGGCATGCTTCGCCGTTGACGCGTGAAAACACCGCGCGTGTCACAATCACAACGCATTTCTATGTTTCTTTCTCGTGCGGCAGTACACCTGAGGTGCATGGGTTGCGTGCCGTGCATTCAGACGCGGGCCGGAAGTGCCGGAGTTGCTTCACGGGGCACACATGCGCGGGGCTGGGAACGCGGTCCAGGCCGCTCGCATCGGCGTCGCCGTGTTTGCGTGGTCAATGCCAGCGTCCCCTCAATTACAACGCGGCCAGTTCCCGTGGCTGTTTACTTTGTCCCGTCGCATACGCTTGGCTGAAGCGCACGGAACGAGGGTCACGCAGGCGGTCAGAGTTATTGAACGGCGTAGACGGAACGCTGAGCGCATGTAAGGGGACGTTGCAGGTATCCGTCGTGGCACCGTTACCGAAAGGCCACGCGAACTGAAGCTCGCCGAGGTTCAAAAGATGTCGTAACTTTCGCTAATTATAGGTACTATACCAGGGTCCTTCCTGGTACACTAATGACACGCACACTGCCGGCAAAACGTGTTAAACGCTTCAAATCCTATTATGTGATGCTGTTTACAGTCGCACTTAATATGTGTTAGCTGTAGTAATTGTTTGTAGAATTACACTAAAGCAAGACGCTAAATCAGTTTAGACGGTTAAAGCGTTCCTCGATAACTCTGTTGTCGTTAATTTCGAAAGAATAGGTTGATTATTAGAAGAGAAAAGAAAGGTCATAGTTTCCGTTTTCGAATTTCGCGCCCAATCTCCAACCCCGGTGCGTCGCTGTGACGTCATGGGTTGCAAGACATTTTTTTTTTTTTCGTATTTAGGCCACGTTGGCTCAACAAATGTTCCAGAAACTCGCAATTTGCAATCTCTGGCGCGTTTCGAACACAACGAAGACCATCTTGACCGGTAAACAATAAACTAAGCCCTAAAAGACGCCGTCAAAATCCATCACATCTCTGCGAGCAGGTGCGGGAACTTCAAGGAGCCACTCATCTTTTGTTATTGCGATTTTTTGTGGCTCACCAAGCGTCTTATCGAGGTAAGAGAGGTGTTTCTGATATTGTAGGAGGATAATTTATCGATAAAGAAGAAATCATTTTCTTCTTTAGTGTCCCTTAAATGTTTGACCTCCCAAAGCAGCTGCACAGTGAGCCATGAGAGACACGTATATGCAACAGAGGGCTCCCGAATGGTATCGAATCCTCAGCGAATTTTAACGGGTACCTAGGTACCCGAGCGCTTTTCCACTCTGACCTCGTATGTGCCCATGTATTATACTATCATTGCTACTGCGTATTGCTATGGCGTATTGCTATCTGCTTACAAAAGTAGCCAACTGCAAATGCACTGCGGCGTCTAATCTCGCACACTCCTTGCGGGTACTAATTTTGGAATGTATAACACTGAAAAAAAAAAATCTAATAGCACTGTTTCCGCTTTGCATTAAGGGTGCAAGGAGGCTACGCGGACAAAGCCGAAAGGGAGTAGACGGTGGTGAATGTTCCTCTGGTAACGATTTCGCTACACTGGCTATATACGACGAAAACTAGATACGACGACCACTTCGGGCCCGAAGCACAATTTCAAAACTTGTGCCCCTCTCCCTACACCCTCTTTCTTTAATGAGCAAAATGAACACACGAACTCGGGACAGGACGTGTGCTCATTGCATTGGTGGTGATTTCATTGGTTAAATATACGCCTTCCAAGTATATCGCTATTTGCGACTCTGTACTCCTACACCGCATCTTACTTTTTTTGCAGCCGGCAAGAGCCGGTAAAAGTTACGTTCGCTCATACAAAACGAGAAGCCGCTTTTTTTATAATTTAGAAACAACTAAATGTTAGAGTGACGTTGGCACGTCTCCGCCTGCTCAGAACTGAGCTCAGGTCGTTAAAGAAAGTATGGGGTTTTAGGTGCCAAAACCACCATCTGATGAAGAACAGCAGATTGGGGCAAGTTGGTGTTTTTACATAACGTTTAAAACAGCGCTAAAATAGGGCACACGCAGCGGATGGGACACACACAGTGCCGTATGTGTCCCATCCTCCTTTCCGTTATCTGGTGTACGTCGTTACCGCTGTTTTTAAACATCACGATCTGATCATGAGGCACACCCTAGTGGGGGAGGGGACTCCGGAAGTTTGGACCACCTGGGGTTCTTTAACGTGCACCTAAATCTAAGCATACGGGTGTTTTCGCAGTGCGCCCCCATGGAAATGCGGCCGCCGAGGCCGGGGTTCGATCTCGCGACCCCTTGCTCAGCAGCCCAACACCATAGCCACTAAGCAACCACGGCGGGTGAGCTCAGGTTGTTTGCGCACCGAACTTGGATTGCTCTGTGGACTCAATTAGGTCTGTCTAAAGGGGGATAGTTTTCCCTTGTTTGTCTCGAATGTACTCCGATCGATATCTCCCCTGCCCCCAGTCTCTTATAAACAACAACAACAACAACAACATAATAATAATAATAATAATAATAATAATAATAATAATAATAATAATATCGTTTCACAACAGTAGGTGTTCCGTGTCGTGGCTTCAAACACGGTGCCCTGAATGCGACCATTGCTTGTTTTGTCACAAGGTGTACGTTGCGGCGTGCATGCCTATCTTTGTTTATTCGTGGCCGCATATGAAGAACCAACAGCTGGGTTATCTATCGTCATGGCGCGTCAAACATCGTATATATGTATAGACCGCACGTGAACTAAGATAACCGTTAGTTTTGGTCACATTCGTTTTAGGTGTTGCGAACTACGTTCTTGACAATACGCCTTCCAAATAAGTCACCCGGGGCCACAGGAGATGCAGGAGGTTGCCGGTTTTTTTTTTTTTTCTTGTTTTCTTTTTTTTCTTGTTTTCTTTTTTTTTATGTTACTGTTCACCCCGCAGGGCGCTTCTTACACAGTTCCAAACCAAGTCACGGTGCTTGTCCGCCGTGCGCGATCAAAACTCGATTCCGCACTGTAGGCATCGCATGACATCACACGCCCGCATTCCGACAGGGGCGGAGCGCGAAAGCGCTCGTGCACCGCGCCTTGGGCGCACTTTAAAGAACACCAGAGGTGGTCTGAATTAATCCTACAACGTCCTTCATAGGCTCTTTGTTGCTTTGAAACTCCATCCGTGATTGACCTTGCATAGCATCTTTTGCTTCCACGGCCTCAAACATTGTTTACGAGACCGTATGATAGAAAATGCGTAGTTGCGCGTTGATTCCGTGGCGATCCACAGGCTTTGACTTACGATGTGGCACGTGGGAATAGGAACATGCGGCAAGGCGACGTGCCCCGCGGCAAGCGCTGAAGTTCGACAAGAGGGAAGGGCGCGTGGTTCGCCGTTGATGCGTGTTTTCCTCCTCCGATTCAGGGCTACCGTTCGGCGGCACTCAAGCGGTCCGCCCCCGATGAAAAGGTTCGACGGGAGAAGGGGGGGGGGGGGGGGGGGGTGGTTCTATCGCCAGTATATTGCCAGTGCAGTCCCAGCGCTGATTGCTGTGTAGCGCGCCGCAAGCTTATTTCCAGCTGTAGTCTTGCCATCGTGTAATCTAGTCGTTCTCAAACTTTTGAGAACGAGTATTCCTTCCGCATTAGAATGGCCGACAGCCCTGCTTGCGACAACTGCATGCGGCTGCGAGGAGACGATCGAGCACCTCCTCTGTGACTGTCCCCGTTACACTGTGTCACGGCAACTGACGAATTCCACGAAAGAGTCGAGGAAGCGTACCCAACAAGCGCAAATCTTCTTGTAACGCAGGGGGTCCTCAATGATATGGTTCACTGAACCTATGGAAAGGGCGAGTGTTGTTGCGATCTCGTGCTACTTGATGCTACGATTTCCCCGAATCAACTCGTCCACCTGATGCTGATGATCCTCATCAGAGGCTGACTCTGGAGATCTCATGCGGCTGGATTTTGGTCTTTCACAGTCCTTGCACACCTCCACACAGTGCTGACGTCAACACAGGCACCCTCGTAAACTGCAGTGAGATGGCGATGAATGTTGATATGCGCACAACCTTCCGCAGTCAGAAATTCAATTACAGCCCGCTGTTTTCAACCGGACGTCACCACTGGATGTCATGAATTGCTCGATTACTCTGGAACGAGTAGATATGGGAAGGTGAAGCAAGTGAAATTCTATAGCTTAAACATCAGTGCATTAATGAAAGAATTCAAAATGTTTGCAGAACTATTGGCAAAGTAGTGGGCTGCGTGTGTGTGTTTAGGTATTTTCCCCCCTTTTTTTATCCTTCTCTCTCACACCTATTGCGTCCCCTTGCCCCTCCCCCAGTACAGGGTAGCCAACCGGAGATAATCTCTGGTTAACCTCCCTGTCTTCTTTTGCCCCTCTCTCTCTCTCTCTCTCTCTCTCTCGTATATATATACATATATATATCGCTTATCCTATTTGTATAGATATATATAGAATGAGCGATGGAAGAAAGGTTAGCCAGAGGTTAACCAAGATAAGGCAGATAGAGTAGCCAGTGTAACTGGCTGGTTAGATACTCTGCACTGGGAGAACGGGAAAGGGTATAGAAAAGACGAATAGTTCGTATTGCATGCCTATAGAACTTGCTGACGATTATTAGTCTCCGGAGAAGGGCATTCTTAGGCACAAGTATTACTCAACTTTAACCGTTCAAATGCAACCTTATTTGTTTTGGGGTCTATCATTTTGTCGGAAACCGGAGCCGAGAATGAGGCTTCGCATAGGTCGTCGTGAATGCCTCACCGTATACGTCCCGTTCACTCTTTTGGTAAAGGGGGCTCGTGAGTGGAAAATCTCTGTATAAAGCATAGTCCGCACAGACGCCCGTGAACGTCTCCAAGAATCCCTGAATGGCCGTTAAACGCAGCTTGAGGAAC
The DNA here is from genome assembly GCF_023375885.2 of Dermacentor andersoni. Taxonomy (NCBI): domain Eukaryota; kingdom Metazoa; phylum Arthropoda; class Arachnida; order Ixodida; family Ixodidae; genus Dermacentor; species Dermacentor andersoni. The sequence goes on from NC_092814.1 coordinate 325,353,069, forward strand.
ATTATCTTATTACATTCATCCTATTGAAGCGGTTGAACAACGCATGCTATCGAGAACAACTAAATTCACTTGCGCTGGCTGTTCCATGCAGTTAAGACAATGAAAGTAAGAGCCGCAGTCGCATGTGGCATACCTCGAGAATAAGATTACGCTGCAGCATTTACCATGGCCCAGATTTACGTTTTTGGTCAACGACAATGTCATCTATTTCAGTCAGAAAGACAAGCATTATCTATCGCATTGCGACGACTGGACGATCGGCCGTTGTCCGTGCAAGTGCTACTTGACCGTCCCCATCGCTCGTCGGCCCACAAAGCTGTGCAGGCACTTTTGTCTTTCTAGAGGGCGACTGGCCTAAGACCGACTGGGCTTACTCAAGCCCTCCGCATGCGTGCGCGAGCTCACCGCGTTCTTCCCCTCCCTCTCTCTATCTATCTCATCTTTATATTCCCTCTTTCCCGTCCCCCAAAGTAGGGTAGCCAACCAGGCGCATTTATGGTTAACATCCCTGCCTTCTCCCTTTCTTTCATCCTCCTCCTCCTCCTCCTCCTTGTCAGTGAGAACTGGACCGGGATAATATAACGATTATATTCCAAAGCTATTCCTTTTCGCGCATCGTCACTGGTAAAACGACGCTCCGCCCACGTTATCACAGGAATGGGCCGACTGTGAACGGTTGACGATAAAGTAATAGAATCGAGTGAAAGGAATCTGTGCGTTGTTCTTCGTGTTGGTGGGGGTGGGCATGTTGCCACAGGCGGAGTTAGTCTTGCAAACCTGGCCAGCCAGTGCTCCGCCTGTGCGTTATACCAACCAATCAACCGTCTTTTGCAACGATCCATTCAATTTTCCTTTATTTAAAAAAAAATCATCTGTCACATCGAGTGATGCGGCAGTGTCCAAGCCAATGATGAAGGACGATATAGAATGGAGAATGGATTGAATTGTTACGGAATACGGCCCCTATTTGCTGTCATGGTACTGCGGTACAGCGTTTTGTTGCATAGTATACAAAGCACGAGCCATATTTTCACCGCACTTCAATAACAAGTGAACACTTTAATTACAAATGTTCTGTTTCTTGCCTCATATAATGAACGAGACTCGTTCCGAGGTGGTGTTAGCGATAATGATACACTTCTCTCACAATTGTCCAGCATCGGGATTGGCTGCAATTTGCACTTACGAACAATTCCCACGTGATAGCTTTTTGTGAATACAGACCATTGACCTTGCTTGCGGGGAACACCTTGAGCGCATCTTTTCCTTTTTTTTTTATTGAAGTGAATGTTAGGAGAGGTTGGCGCCTTTATGTGGTGGCACCGGCTACTCCTTGTCACTTGGCTGACGAAACAAATTTGCGCAAAAAGGGAGAATAGCGACACTAAATATAACACTCAGTAGAACACCGGATCAATAAAAAATATACAGTCCAACAGCACATGAGTCGCAAAGTTCTGTGCATGAGTTCAGTCCACGTACGCATATATGAAGTCCGATGTTTTGAACAGCCAAAACACACAACAACACTTGTAATACACTCCAAGTACAGGACAGAATTATACGTATTGCGTAAAAGTTGCGATCACCACATAAACCAACTATGCACCACGAACAACGTTTATGTAACTCATTTAGCGTATTCGGATCATCCAATACTTAATATTTTCCCAAAATGTTGGTCTCCTCTAAAAACTTTTTCAGAGCAAGAAGCGCTCTTTTTTGAAGGCCCGCAGTTGGCCATGGGCCAAGTATCTTTTTGAGAGTGAATGGTTTTCTGTCTCCTCTCTTGCTTCGTAGCGTGACAGATATAAGGAAGATGCCTTGTTTTGAGACAATAGTTGCCAATATTTCTAACTTTATCAGAATAGATCACCAACTCACACACACACTGAAACAATATTTATCCAGCAACAACATTTATCCAGCATCCGACAACAGCAGCCCTGCTGTTGGAGTTCGTGGCTTTGAGCTTCAAATAAGATCAGCAGTATGTACGGGTGAACGTAAAAGAAGAAAGGAAAGAACACGTACTCCCTAAAGGCCGTTTTTCGTTGTTACGTGCGTATCTCCTGCGGGATCACGTGCATCCATTGCTGCGTAGGGATCAAACCTGATGCGACAACGGTGCTTGAAATACGGCAACGCGAACGCTATACGGAATTTCTTCCCTGCAAAAGGCTCGCGCGCTGAAAGAAATACGTCTATAAAAGCATGAGAAGCACAGGCCACAGTACTAAGAAGATAAGCTGCGTATGACTCCCAATGGGCAAACTGATAAGCTAGATATGAGTCACGTCAAAGTCAGCTCAAAGCTTAGGCACGCATGTCTGGTTCCGCGTCCGAGTCGTTGAGCACCTTCCACCAAGACGGCGGAGCGAAACACATTCGCTGCACAATTGTGGCTCTTGCACGGCTGCACGGTGACGCTGCGTCCTCAGGGATACTCCTTTCCGGGGTATCTTATGCAGTCACGTGGTTACGTGTTTTCTTTGACAGTCACAGTTTCCGACAGACAAAAAAAAAAAAAGAAATCTACGTGGCACGCAACAGCGTATATATATAGTGAAATTCTACCATGCAGACTCGTTGACGGTGTGCACCTCCGGAAATGGTGAAGGTGATTAATAAAGCTTCGTTGCCAAATTGGAAAGCGAGTCACCGCCGTCTACTTTAGGCATGAACCCGAGTGCACTATATGGCCTGGCGAATTTATATTTGTACTCGCAACAATGTACCACAAAATATATAGCGTGCAAGTCGGGAGAACACGGTGACGGTTCGGTAACGTTTAAGTTGGAAGTCAGCGCCCTTTTTCATCCTGCCCGTCCCTCATTTTGCCGCGTGCGCTGTGAACACCATCGAAATGTATATGCCACAAAAGCGCATCTCCACGTTTCGTTGGCCGCATAGATGCTGCGGCGATCATTCGCCTTGCTGGTCCTTAAATTTGTTACCGCTGACAGAACGAGGGCCCTTACGTTCACCTTTTCTTTTTAATGCTCGCCGTTGGCACAGCAACCTATTTGGTCCGGCTGGCTCGTGTTCCTGCCTGCGATAAGCACGCAGGCACACAACACACACGCAGAGACCCCTTTTCCGCGGGCGTCGCGCGCGCGTTTAGCTCTTTCAGCGGCGCACGGCAGGGACAGGTGCGCCCGTTCGCGATGCTGCACCTGAGTGAAATGCAGTGAAAAAAGAGCTGCAAAGGGCAGCTGCGAGGCGGAGATACATAGTTCCAGAAAGCTTGCGTTCGTGTGTCGTTGAGCCGTTTATATATGTGCGCGCGCTTCTGCTGCTGTGCTCGTTCCGTCGACGAGCACGGTGCGTGGACTTTTTCGATTGACGAGTGTGTGGTATTAGGGGTTTCTTAGTGCGCTTACGGAAAATGAATTCTTAGATGAACGGGGGCACGAATCATGATTGATGTCCGTGTAGTGTGCCGAACAGTGTTCTTTCTCGCTCGAATTGCCGCGCGACTGGCCGCTCGAGGCACTTTGTGTGTATTCGCGGGCTTCTTTCACGCCCGGAAAGAAACACTTCTGTATATATAGCGCGCATTGAGCAACAGAAAGCTGCATCGGGAGTTTTTCGTGTCACTCTACAATTTTCTCATTGACACTTTTCATCTAATTATAATGTTTGAGAAGTTGATTGATTAATTAGGACTAATTGTCTAATTAGGTGGATTTAAAAAAAAATATTTGAGTATCTCCAAACGACGACAAACAACATTAGCTTGGTTCTGTCCAGCTACGTGGTATTCGCATATTTTAAAACTCTGGCTAAAGTTACGGGAGACACGCTGTGGCAAGCAACTGTGGCAAGCTTATAATACGTGCACGCACTCTCAGCTCTTGGCACTGTGCTCTAACAGTCTTGATCGCGTCGAAAGCGCAAGGTGGCGTACATTTCGGGGCCCGTGTCTACTAGTTTATAAGGTTAACATATGTCACGGAGCGGCGCACCTGGAGAGGGCAGGGGAATTCCGATCGAACCTTGTATTGCGCGGGAAACTCGTCTTCGTTTTTTCCTATTTTTTAATACCTACGCCTGGCACGATATGCGTAGCCTTCTCTTATGCGGTACAGAAGACCAAGGACTTCGTTAAACTCTGCTCGCAATCAGTGTTAAAGTCAGCAGTTCTAGCAGGTTCGGACAATGCGGATTCACCAAACTGGTGTTCCAGTCAGAAACACTGTCAATGTAGGTGAAAATTGGGAACCGTGAGACATTATATACGTGCGACCGCCTCTGCACTGCCACAGGCGCACGATCGAGGCATGGGTCCTGCATGTAATCGCAGTTTGCGAACTATATCTGTTCAAGTGACACAAAAACGATGTGCCGTACGTGCCACAAAGACGACTACGAATATAGCTGTGCAAGCCGGCGCTCACAGTGCAGCATCCTACAAATGTACCGAGATAAAAGCGCCTTTTCCTTGACAAAGCTAATTTCGCAAGCATGTTCGTGCTCTTAGACTCGGTGTTTTTTTTTTTTTTTAGTACTTCAGGCGCAATTGTTTTCTTTTCTTTTTTTTCTCTCCGTAACGAGGTGTCGCCGGCGCTACCTAAATGCGCCAATCTTTCCTTTAAATTTCTACCAATAATGAAAAAAAAATAATAGAAAGAACTGACGAAATTGGTACTTGTCATTATATGGTTCGATACCGATTCTACGCGCAGAGAACGTTCAACGGCTATATCCGTCGCCGCATATATACGCACCCTTCACGACGCAGACGTGGGAGCGCGATTGCAGTGCTTCCAATGCAGATAGACTTGCGGTTCCCAGTGGGGCCTCCTGCCTTACCTTGTAGTGTTTTGCCACTGAAGCGTGAGCCCATGCATCTGATCTAGTCATAATTTCACAAGAACTCGAAGCAGTCGTACATCGCCTCTGGCCAATTCGAATTGAATTCTGGGGTTTTACGTGCCAAAACCACGATATGATTATGAGGCACGCCGTAGAAGTGGGCGACTCGGGAATAATTTTGACCACTCGGGGTTCTTTAACGTGCGCCCAATGCACGGTGGCCAATTTCGGAAGCAGTGCGATCGTGGCTGCCGTGTAGACCCGTGCACACCATCGCCCTTTCGCGGTCCTATGCGCCAGTGACAGAAACGAATTGTTTGATAACGCCGGTGATGCTCAACGCAATGAATGGGATTAAAGTACAGACAGAAAGGTGAAAAGCGTGCTGAAAGACCTATGCCGCACTCACCACACATGATTGTTTGCAGTTTCGAGACGCCAACCAGTAAGACGTTGTCTTGGTACTTCACGTACTGCAGTGACGTACAGAAGCTTATGCATCATCATTCCCTGAAAGCCTCATCGGTGGGAGCAACGGTAGCAATGGATCGTCGCTTCGGCGGGAAACTTCTTGTTCTCATCCTTTCCTTTGTCGCTTCTGTGTTTTTCTCCGCTCGATCGTAGTTAGACGCGTAAGAGACGAAGTCCTTCTCCAGTGCAGCATGCGGTTTAAAGGCATTTCGCTAAAGTTCGGAATGCCGTTTGCCGCTTATATTGTTTTCCGCTTCTTTACCGCGTTGGGCTAGCTAGGCAGCACGACTGCACGAGCGCATTGTGTTGTATGGTAAAGCTACAGAAGTTTGCAAGAACTGAAATTGTTAGTTTTATGTGGCCCGGTAAATCCTCGCACCAGCTGTCGCGCACTTCATATTTTTACACATATTTTATGCGTTGCTTCGCACATGTTTAACTGTTGCTGTTTGCTTCATGCATAACTCTTGTTGATTCTTTTGAGCTGCAAGGTTTTCGACCTGCCTAGTTTGTAAAGGGTATAAATCACGCTGTGTCTTATCGGAACGATACCAAGGAAGTGCTTCTTTAACAGCTTTATTCTTTTCGCCCGAGGGCATCTTAGATATTGTGTTTTTTGGGGGGGGAAATGTGTTTAGAAAATAGGTATTTCAGGGCGAGAATGGCTAATAGTTGCTGCATATGGTATTTTTGTTCCATTTTTAGCTGAAAAGTTCGCGTCACGCTTGGGAAGTCATCACACCTCAATGCTGTCTGAGCAGACTTAACACGCCGAGTGATTTGTTTGTTTCACAACGTAGTCGCTTCTTGCATGTGAATTTTGTACTCAACTGAATTATTTCTTATTATGCTTACGCCGCAGAGGACTAAACCCGGCCTTGCCGCCAGCACTCATCTACTTTTACTGGCGCTGCTCTGTCTTCAATTATATCATGTGGCACCTCTCTCTAGTAACATTTAAAAAAAGTAGTACTGAAAAGTTAGTCAGACTTTAGCTTTGTACGTTTCCAAGCAGCTCCCTTGGGGATAGGATAGGAATAAACTTTATTTGTCCAACGGTTGTTGATGTTGGTGCCCGGGGCTAGGCTGCCAGGGGAATCTAAAATTGGGATAGGATAGGAATAAACTTTATTTGTCCAACGGTTGTTGATGTTGGTGCCCGGGGCTAGGTTGCCAGGGGAATCTAAAATTGCAAAAACTGCAGCGGGAACGGCAGTTCATCGGTGGTACAGCGCTAACACGCGCTCTTATTAACCCGTGCGTTTGGTGACTTCGTTGTCTAGTGTACGCGTTTCCATCAATAAATTCGCAATTACTCTTCTTGAGGCGACTTCGACTGCACTTATTCGGCGATGTCGCATGTATTCATCGGCAGAGAAATCACAACGGAATATGCAGACATCGCACCGTGCGGATTTGTTTGATATAAGTCTGCACTAACGACGGGTGCTTATTATTGAGGCACAGAAGCAGCATTACGGCAAGGGTAGAATTAAAAAAAAACACGATTGAGACATCGCATTAGTCGACAAAATTTATCGGCTAGTTCACATGAGCTCTACTTCATGTAAATGGGGTTCACGGCGTTTGTCTGCGGGACGCACCTGGCACGTATGTGGACCATGTTGTCCCAAACACAGGTAACATCGTGTTCATACCCGCTCCCACAGAGGTCAGCGTCTTCCCTACAGCTATCACCGCAGAAAAAGCAGTCTGGCGCCCGAACAAAGGAGAAATCGCAGCCGCGAACTTCAGCCATCCTTGCTGCAAAGGGTTGTCGTCTGCTGCTGCTCCCGCGAGTCTTGTTGGAAACGCCCGCTAGGTGGCCATCAGTGGCGCCTCTATAGGCGGTGCACGAGGTGCGAACTATGGCGCCCCCTGATTGAGCCGGTCGCGTAAAACGAACACGACTGTTGCCACTCGACGCTTGCCTGCCTGCGATCTTGCGAGGGCACTTGCCTCATCATTTTCTGCTCTGCTGCGCAGCAGCCGATGTGCCAACCTGAACAGTGCGAGGCGAAAAAACAAATAAAAGAGATAAAGATTCTGACGCGATCGCTTATACCGCACCTGTCTGCACAAAAAGGAGCGAACGCTTCGGCGCGTCACAGACCCACTGGGGAACAAAATTTCAGCCACGAAACGCTAGCACTTATGTCGTCTTGAATTTTGGCAAAGTATAGTTGGAGTTGATGCGCTAACAACCTTAACGGGACACTAAAGGGGAAAATGATTTCTTCTGCATCAGTGAATTACTGTTCTACAACACCAAAAACACCACTCTTGCAACGATAAGTCGTTTCGTAAGCCAGAAAAAGCGCAAGAACGAAATACAGGTGGCGACGCCTACTTGAGTTCCCGCACCTGGGGGCTGTGACGTCTTGGATTTCGATGGCATCTTCTCGGTCCTACTAATTATATATAGCGGTATAAGATTGACTGCATTGTGTTCTAAAGGAACCAAATATTAAACATGGCAATTTTCGGGAACCTTTATTCAGTCAACGCGGCCCAAATGCGAAAACATACTTTGGAATCCCTGACGTCACGCTGACGTACCAGCGCTGGGGCTTCGGCGGGAAATTCAAATACTGATACTTGGATCTTCATTTTCTCATCTAATAATCCAACTATTTTTTTTAATGACTGCCTGCAGGGTTCTCAAACAATGCTCCATTAGTCTAAACTGATTTATTGTTTCGCTTTAGTGTCCCATTAATAAGAAAGGCATGGCATGTTTCTAGTGGCGCATAATCTTTATAGTCTTTATACAGTGATGGGCGTGGGCGGCACGGCTGATCTCACTTGTCCAATTTACAGTTCTCCAACAGTGGCATGCGGCATACCCGGTCTCAGGTTATTCGAGTACTGAACACCACCACTACTTCCTCCTGTTCCTTCCCGCTCCTTACGCCTCCCCCTTAACAATCATATAGAGAACAAAGCGTCGTCGAGATTCAAGTTCTGTAAGTCTACAGGAAAGATTGACAGCAGGCAAATGCTTATGAGGAAAAGAGTAAAGCTATCATTCATTCATTCATTCATTCATTCATTCATTCATTCATTCATTCATTCATTCATTCGCACCAATGGCTGGTCCTAAACGTGCACGCATAGGCAACCAGAACGGCTGCATCGACGGCCCTTACATAGCGCCCCCTATTACAATTCGCCCGACGTTTTATGACGAAGCAAACACTCTTGACTGCATTTCTTTGTTGTTTAATCGGTCACGAGGTTGTTTTTCAATGGGTACCTGGTCATTGTGGCATCAGTGGCAATGATTCTGCCGATAACGCTGCACGCACAGCACATCAAGAAGAACACAGCGTTCCAATTCCGCTTTCGAGGACTGACGCTGCAAGGCAGCTTAGACACCTGGCACGCAGTCTCACACTGACCGATTGGAACTCGCCAAACTTACGACTTACGCGACTGCATCGACTAAACCCCTCCCTGCAACTCCGACCTCCACTCGGACTTCCTCGACGTGAAGCTACGCTTCTCTGTCGCCTTTGGTTAGGAGTTGCCTTCACAAAGGCATACTCGAAATTAATTGGAGTGACTGACAGTGGAGCATGCGAGGTCTGTGGCACGGAAGAAAACATCGACCACCTGCTGTGCCATTGTCCACGATACACTCCTGAGAGACAAGAACTTGCGAAAGCTTTTCAAAAACTGGACAATCGGCCGCTTTCTGTGCAAGTGCTGCTGGAACACCGCCCCCATCGCCCGTCGGCCCATAAAGCGGTGAAGGCGCTTTTGTGTTTCTTAAGGACGACGGGTTTGTGCGACCATCTGTGACTTTTAATGCATTTTCTGTAAGACCACACGCGTCAGCGAACTCGCCGCAATTTCCTTCTTTCCTTCCCTCCTCTCTCTCCCTGTGATCTTTGTTTTCCCCTTTCCCATTCCCCCGGTGTAGGGTAGCCAACCGGACGTTATTCTGGTTAACCTCCCTGCCTTCTACTTTTCTCTTCCCTCCCTCCCTCGAGCATGCGTCCTTTACGCGCTGTATTCATGGCAAGGATTAACGCGATACCTAAATTATATGCTGGATTTGCAGCGAATATATTGGGTATTGTGTTAAAAATTAGAGTCATCTATGAGGCCATAAAATCTTAGTCGAGAGCGATTATCGAGGCGGTTCTTCGTGCCTTCTTTGACATGCATAATGTGTCCCGCCGTGCGAGGGTTTACCTGAGGCTGATTTGTTTTCTTCGAAAAGTAAGGACAGGCATACATTTCTAGTGGATCGGTGGAAGACCGAACAAACCGCAAATGCCTGGCAATTAACGCCGGCGAACAAGAGCATCTATATATTATACGGCCAAAGATCTCGGAGCACTATAGAAGCGCGATAACACCGGTACACTCGGATATTTCTCGGATAGTCAAAGACAAACCGATGTAATCTCGGAGGAATGGGTTAAAAAATGGCGTCTGGGACAGCTTCTATAATTACTTCGGCAAGTAAGACCATTTTAATCGCCTTATTATCAGACGTAAAACTATGACGGGGACATTTCACGGGTCTCTAGTGAGCCGGTGGTAACGAGGCAGCCATGCTATAGTACGGCAAGACCCGGGAGCTATATAGCTAGTATATATTTCAAAACTTTTTTTTTTTACATATATACAGACAGGCGGTAACAATGAAACGACAATGAAGCCAGGTCTTGTGAAGCTCAGTGTCACCTGGCACACGCACATTTTTTAAGCTTAAGAAAACGCTTACGCGGGTGAAGTTCTCTGTTCCAAAAAGATAAAATTTCGAATAATATTTTGGCAATTGTGTTGTTTCAGTGATGGAAAATTTGACTCACCCACCGCGGAATTTCATCCGCTGTGGCTTTTTGTCGCTGAACCCGAAATGGCTTTTTATATTCTCAGACGCGGTGACCGTTATTTAGCGGGCGAGTGTAATGAAAAAGAATAATGATAATAATAACAAGCGTATTTGCACCTGTGCCAAGCGATGACAACGACACTCAGCTGTAGTGCATTATTCACGCCCAAAATCTCGCACTCTTTTAAGCAGTATGTCGGTGGCAGAAAAAAACATTCGCAGTGACGCGCGGACGATCAGCTGCTTCAGAATGGCTTCGCTTGACTTGACTTGGCTTGAGTGGCTTCGCTTCCTCTTGTCTTTCGTCCGGGTTGCGCTGCACACCCATATGAACATGTTCAGTCACCAACTCGCGCAGCTTGCCGTGTTAATTCGCTTGACTTCTTTAACCACAGTGCTGCTTTACTGTGTATCTGAAGCCAACAAATAATGAAGCCAAAGAAAGCATAGGGGAAATTATTTTTAGTTTTAATTGAAGTGTACAAATGATAAGCTGAAGGGAAATGAAAGTGGGTCTAAAGAAACAAATCGCCGCTGGTGGGAGCCGAACCCATAACCTCCGATAACTCCGGCCGGTTTTGTCCCTTCAGGTATCTTCACTTCCCTTTAGCTTATCATTTATACACTCGAATTAAAACCAAAAAATAATTTCCGCTATGCTTTCCTTGGATTCATCATCTGTTGGCGTATCATATGGTTGTGACTTGGAAAAATAGGATCCTTCGGTTCCCCTTCTTCTTGTTCTTTGCTATGCCTATATAGTGCCTCAAGCACCGTCCCACTCATCGTAAACTGCACTGGATATAGCCGGGCAATGCTGCTATTATTAAGGCTATTTGATTGGAGCAAGTGTCTTGGTACCGCCTTAACTGCATTATTTCAACAATCATTATGTTTTTAGCATGGTGATGGCCATTACCGGGGAGCTACAACGAGAACGACCTATATACAGCGACATTACCAATGCTGCTTGAAAGGTTCAATGAATGAACGAATCAATCAATCAATCAATCAATCAATCAATCAATCAATCAATCAATCAATCAATCAATCAATCAATCAATCAATTTTTGCTTCGTAAGGCTTGGCATGTTTGCTAAGACACCATCATTTATTACCCTGTAACGGCCCAATAAGGGCTAATAGCATTAATAAACGCTAGAATCAATATGAGTTCTCTTCCACACAAAAGGTGAAATATCACAATAATGGCAGACTCTAGTTACAATGAACCCACATTTAGTTACGAGTATTTAGCGATATGAGAATATATGCTTTCACAGCTGTTGTAGCACTATCGCTTATTGTTCTTGTTTTCAATGGTCGGCTGTATCGGCTGTATATTGTTTATCCGGCCTAGTTAAAGCCAGGGCACACTGTCCTTCCTATGCCACCCTCTGCGTTTTTTTACTTGAAAGGTAAAGGTGCATCTTGATAATATCTCTGGGATGTTGCAACTGATGCCAAGTACGTGCACTGATTGTACAAACGGATGGTACAGTTCGGTTCTTCTTTCTGTCCGAGCGATATATTATCACAGTGGCGATAGTTTGCGAGGAAAATGCGAGGGAAAAAATAATGGAGGCGCTTTGTTGGAGACGTTCGCAAGTTAGTCACTCCAGTGTAAACAGAAGCACGTGACCGCAGAATGTAAGCGTATAAGAACCGCGCTTACCTGAGCGATCCTTTTTTTTTTCGTTTTTAGCTAAGCTGTACTCGTGTCACGTATCTTGATGAGCTTCCCTTCTCACTCACCGCAGTGTCTCACAGCGCTAGTGGGCGTTTATGTGGACTTTACCTGGCCTCCGTCAGCAGTCTGATTCACGAACCTGCAGCTCATGCTCTATTTTTTCCACATATTCTCTCTTTTTTTTCCCTCTCGCTCCGTGCATGACGTTCTTTGTTTCCCTTTTGTTATAGGCACGTAGCAGAAAGCGGGATTGGGATATAGTTTGTACGATGGCCTATAGTGCGAGAATTAAGGGTGGGAGCGTCTGGCATAACTACGCTTTTCGAGCACAAATTCTCGTACGTTGATGCATGTGTCCTTTGAATTGTCTTTGCTGGCACACAAATGATGTTCCTTGCTGATGTGAAGAGAGAAAACAAATATTCGTGGTCTTACAAATGAGAGTACGCCAGTGGCTCCACATCTATACAGGGTGTTTCAGCGAAAACTTTCAAAATTTTTTAAAGGCAAGATGGTGGCAAGGGGTCCGGGCAGTGTGCCTGACATGTGGACGCATTGCCTCGACGGCAATGTGGGTCGTGATTGAATGATCTTGAGCAATGGCAATATTTTCAGCCGTTGATGCACTGCATGGTCATCCAAAGCATATCCTCAGAGCTTGGGCCTGAAGACTCTGAATTGTATGCAGATTAGTTTTGCAGGTGTTGGACATAACAGGTAGGCTGTACCGCGAGAATCCAACAAACAACACCCTCTACAGCTGTAACATGGATTGTGTGGGTACTCCCCAGTTCTTTCCTGCAAGGAACTTGAACAGATGACAAATAGGAATTAGTCGCTTTTCCACGTAGTTCACGTGAGGAGTCCAGTACAGGTCTCTGTCAGTCACAACCCCCAATAACCTGTGACTTCTGCTGGACGATATCACTTGGCCGTTGATTGATATGCCGTATGCAAACATTGGCTTCCGGGTAAATTTCACCACTGCGCACTTTCCCACGTCACCTCCAGACCTTGTTTTCGAAGGTAGCATGATATCAACGAGGCCGCCTTCTGAAGCCGAGCGCCAAGCTGAATCTGCATCACCCCCCGACGTCCAGATACAGATATCGTCGGCGTAGATATGTAGAGTCGAATGGTGGCTGGTATATTTCAATATATGTCTTGCAAATAATTACTCAGCTGCCAACTGACCCTTGAGGGAGCACAATTCAAACGTCGCGCTAAGCCAAAGGGCAGAGACTTGGATGGAGGTTGCAGTCATCTCCGCTACGACCTGGTACAGGGATGTCGAGGTGGCGGGTGCTTCCTTATAAGAAAGAGCGCACGGCGTCATCGTCACGCTTACTTAGGGCCAGTCCCGATCGGTCATTCTCTTTCCGCGGTCTCCATTTGGTCCACACTCAGCGTTCTTTTCCTGGCAAAGGATTTGGGCAACTCTGTTGGTTTAGACACGCTCGATCTCGATCTCTTCGCTTACACGAGCACGCACGGCTGCACATTTTTTCCCCCTTCTGTTTGTCTGTTCGCTTCTGCATAAAACCTGGCTCCAATCGCGGTTCAACCTTTTCTTTCAGGCCAGGTATATCGTGCACCGCACGAACGCGTGCGCGCCCGGGCGCCCTCATTCTTTTTTTTTTTTTTCCGTGTCGCTGCTGAGACCTGACTTGCTGCTTGGCTGGAACGCACTTGGATGGCACGCATGTTTCCCATCCCAAAACACGTTAATACAGGCGGCATTGATGTAGTGGGCGCAGGACTTGTCTATTGATCGTCATCATTTGCTTAATCAATTGCGCTACAACACGAGTGTATCGCCCGGCTTGCTTCTCTCTCTGTCCAGCCAATCGATGTCACTGAGGCACTGTTATTCGTTTGCTTGAACACGGGCATTCCGTGAACTTCACAAGCGCATGCTTTTTCATACGCGCACTTTCAAGTAGTTGAGGTTACACATCGGTTCCAAGCATCCGTTGGACAGTCAAATGAAATTCTAGACCACAGCCACTGTGCCGACAAACAACCGACCGTCCGACAAACGAATGTCTATATACAGCGCTCACTGCTATGGCCTGTAAATCGCGGATTGGGTTTCTGGTGATATGCCTCTCACTCGCAGAACAGGGCCGAATACGCGAAACTTTATGTCACACTTGCGACTTTCCTCTCGTATAGGCTTCGCGCAGGCGGGTACGTGCAACCGTCACCGCGCCGTCTAGCAGGTCTGCCATCCCAGGCGGCCTCTGTATAGACACACAGGGGCACGGAGCATTCTTTCTCTCCGTGCGCAGGGGGCAAGCCGAAGGAGGCCGTGGGCGCATCCTTCGGACGAACCTCGCTGAACGCTGCGGCGGCGGCGTTTTACGAAACGGGAAGCACAGGAAATGGCTGTGTAGCTTGCGCCGCCTAGCCGCAGTCTGCGGCCGAACGCGCGAACAGCGCGGAACGTGTCTCGCATGCTCGCGTCTCCGCGATACGGCGCGTTTATAAAAAATGCGGCGGGGGCCTAGCCCGGTTCTGGTCCATCGTCCACGCGACCGCGGTGACCGGACGTGGCTGTTGCATCGCTAGCGCTGCTGAATGCGCTGGCACCTATGGGAGCCGACCGCTGAAGCTGCCTGCGCCAAAGCAAGCGTCCTCGTTGGACGGAGGCCCGCTGCGGTATATAGCCTATAGCTATGGCGTTGTGTTGCTGAGCTCAATGTCGCGGGTTCGATTCCGACCACGGCGGCCGCATTTCGATGGGGCAAAATGCAAAAACGCTCGTGCACTTAGATTTAGGCGTGCGTCAAAGAACCCCAGGTGATCAGAATTAATCCGCAGCAAACCCGCCCCCCCCCCCCCCCCCCTTCCACGACGCGCCTCACTAGTAGATTATGGTATTGGCGCACAAAACTTCGGAATTCAGCTTTCTTTTTTTTTTTTTCGTGGGATGTAAGTACATAGCCCTGTCAGTGGTTGTCGGCGCTTCATATTTTTGCATGCCTATATGAACGGGACATCTAAAGCCCTATAGGCATGCAAAAATATGAAGTGCCGACAACCACTGACAGCGCTATGTACTTACATGCTCGACGAAGAGAGACCGCGAGTAGCGGTATACATCAGCTGTATGCCAAAAACATAAACCGCAAGTTACCTTTTCTTGTATCAACCCTCTTTATCGATAGCTCCACCGTGTAGTTTTCTTCTTTTTGCGAGGTGCCTTCTTATGGATATAGGCTAATTACTAAACATGGCGAAATGATAACTTAGTGCTTCAATTGACTGGAGGAAGCTTTCGTCAGGTATTTTCGAGGTCCTCAAAAAGCAAGGAACCCCAGTTCCTTGCTTTTTGAGGACCTCGAAATCGCTGTTTTTGTAGTACTATATTAAAATTAGGTGGGTGGACGCTTTTTCTTGCGCGAGTATACCTCATGGTCACGAACAATGCATCACGCACACCAGAATGAATGAACGAAAATCTTTTATTTCGGCAAAATTGTTGGAAGAGTAAGAGCGGTTGCCCAGACATCTTCATCCCTTCGTTTCTTTAAGGACTGGTTTCGTCCTGGCGTCGAAGGTCCGTAAGGTGGCGTCTTGCGACCTCCAAAGGCGCGCAGTACGGCCCTCTTTCGGTTGTGAAGGTCCGAGCTGGTCACCGCAGCCTCCCACTCTGCAAAGTTCTTGTGGACCTCCGGACCTCCATGGGTACTCGGGGCATTCGTATGATATATGTGGAATATTTGCTTTTGGATGAGAGCAAAGCTGGCTTGTATATAGGAGAGTATACGTCTGGGTGTACGACTGACGATTTAAATGTGTTGGGTAGCGTTTCTGTTTGGAGTTGTCTCTATCAGAACCGTCTCGCGAATGGTAGGTGTCAACGCAGTTGGCCGTCCGATCTCGAAGGTTATTAGTGTGGATGCGCCAGCTCAAGGCATAAACATAAAGGCCCTGTGCGCGATGTTTTGACCTTGTGAACTGCAGTGAAGGACGCAGTTGTCTATGGCGTCCGGTAAAGTCAGACTCCCCACGGGTTCAGTCCAGATTATTGCCGAAAGTACTCACTGTGGAATGAATCAACCGGAGCCTATAAGGGGGGTTTCTATTGTAACACAGTTCCGACCTGCTAAGCACCGAATGCGGAACATGATGTTCGGCGCAGTCGGCCCAGCGAGTCACCATTAAGGCGACAGGCACGCGTTCGTTGTATATGGGCGGCTTCGGAACGCAAGGGCGCGCGCATTATTGAAGTCGTGCTCAGGCTTGCGATCTTTGATATTCGAAGATGGCTTAACAGAGTGAACTTCGCTTCGCGAAACGTATACGCCTGCCAGTCGCCCGGCGCTTCAGTTGCGTCAATTGAACGCCCAGATGCGAGCGAGCACGCTGAACGGGCTCGCACGGTGTGCGCTCAATGAACGAATACCACTCGCAGCTAAGTTACGACATTTCTGCGCAGAGAGAAAGCGCCCACAAGAAGGGCTAAAGGTGAGCGGGCGAAAGGAAGGCTTTGCGCGTTCGTTCCGCCACGGGCACGCGCGGGGGCGCGTGTGCACATTAAACGAGCCGCTCGCGCTACGCGCGTCGCCTATGCCCTCTGCAGTCGCGGCTTCTGTGGAATTAAACGAGAAAAAAAAAGGCTCACAGCGTGCGTAGGTGGCGGGCGTCTGTACGGGCGGGCGTCACGCTTCCATTCTCTTTGTCTGTTGCGCGAACGCGTGCGTGCCCGCCCCGCCCCCGTGGACTCAATTCCGTGCACCGAAGTTACAAGCTATACGGCTATATACGCGCTTATATATCGACAGGGTACATCGCTCCGCCGCCGCCGCCGCTTCGTCCGTCTGGGATTTTCGAAAATAGCCCGTCTGCGCCGATGGCTTTCGAGCGCGTGTGATTGGACAGCCCGTTGCGAGCACTGCGCACGAAATTAACCATTACCGAAGTGGGCATTGACCTGAAAAAATTAATTGAAAAAGAGTAGCTAGGAATATAGACTGAACGAAGAAGTGTATTTTTTGCACCTTCACAGCAGCTCGCGGTTATCGCTGTCAGATGTTTTTTTTTTTCTTTTTTTTTTACACGTTCTCATAAAGAACCAATCCAAGTTTATATAGAAATCGAGAGGTTTACGCGTGAATGAAACAGAAGTGCCCAATTTCATTTAGGGCTCGGCTGATCGAATCACGCCGCGCTGCACGCAATAAATGTGTCTAGGCGGAGTGTGGTCGAAAGTGATGCGCCTTGAATGTTATATATTTAAGCGGCGCACGCTTGCTCGAACGCTTGGGAGCGAAGGAGGAAAGGCGGCCGCCCAGCGGTGTAGGAATCCGCTCGAACAATGAGGCTGGGTACGGAGGGCGCGTTCTTACACTTCGCACCGTGGATGAAGCTCGGGAACAGTGCGCAACAAGGAGGACCCGTCGCATATAGCAGCACCGCCGTTTTCAAAAGCGAGCGCCGATGGAGACGACCGCGGGCAAATGTCAGCGGTGGAGAGAAGTCGAGAGCATAAAAGTATAGTTGATAGTTGGAGTAATGTGTGGAAATCTTTAGCTCGTAGCTGCTTGAAACAAAGCAAACAAATAAATAAAGAAGCAAAATAAGAAGTTGAAGAAAGGGCGCTGATGTACGTTTGTTGCGTTCGTCTAAATGAGTGCGATGTTATAGAATCGAGTCCAGAAAGGATGGAAAGGATTGACATCACAACACTGTTGGACAAGAGCGTTTCTAGATACGTGTATCCATATCTAGTGTGTGTGTGTGTGTGTGTGTGTGTGTGTGTGTGTGTGTGTGTGTGCGTGCGTGCGTGCGTGCGTGCGTGCGTGCGTGCGTGCGTGCGTGCGTGCGTGCGTGCGTGTGTGTGTGTGCGCGCGCGCGCGCGTGTGTGTGTGTGTGTGTGTGTGTGTGTGTGTGTGTGTGTGTGTGTGTGTGTGTGTGTGTGTGTGTGTGTGTGTGTGTGTGTGTGTGTGTGTGTGTGTGTGTGTGTGTGTGTGTGATTCGATCCTCCGATATAGTTGTAACTCATCATTCAAAATTCGG
The DNA here is from genome assembly GCF_023375885.2 of Dermacentor andersoni. Lineage (NCBI taxonomy): Eukaryota > Metazoa > Arthropoda > Arachnida > Ixodida > Ixodidae > Dermacentor > Dermacentor andersoni. Next base: position 325,370,921 of record NC_092814.1, read on the forward strand.
TTACTTAGTTATAGCTCGGCAATGCGTTCCGGTCTTCGTTTTCACATCGTCTGAGTGAGTTGTATGTTGAATTACAGAAAAGTATGAACCAACTATATATAGCTCAGTTGAGAACGATGACAGATGACTGCACAGCTGACTGCCGAAGAGATCGACTGCATAGCTATGGATTATTCGCGCGAAATCAATGAAACGCGACGTTCACCGTACGCGAAGTCGAGGCGGACGACTAGTTGACGGTTTTGACCTATAGCTTTGAGAGAGAGAGAGAGAGAGAGAGAGTCGCGGCACTATATACATAGGTGCAATTTCTTGGTTTTCAATCTCGAAAACTAGACAGAGCAAACCAACAGATGCGTGAGAGAGCGAAAGATTCGAATTCACAACAGCCGTCTTATGTGTATACGTGCGCGCTATCGGACGTTGCCGTCGCTGCGATGCGTTCAGGTTTGTACGGATGCATCTCGTTGTACCTCGGTTCAGTCTTGCGCCCTCGGGCGTTCGGCATACTTTCTTTTTGGTTTCGCCAGCTTAGCCGGTTAGCCAAAGTTGGGGTTTACTTCCAAAAGCAAAGCTCCAGCTGCGAGCCAGATTTTTAGCCAGAAACCGGCCACTCTGGGTTACACGTTCCACAGGTGCCACCGTCACGCATCATCGGGCGCTCGCGATGGCTTACTTCGTATCTGGTGCCAACCGGCCCGTGGTTCCACGACACTCTGAGCGCTAGCGTGACTTGCCGAGTGGCGATGGAGGTCACTTTACGTGGATAGGATGCACGGAGAATGTGGCTCGGTTAGGAGCAAAGCCTTCTGTTTGCTGCTATAGCCTCAGGTGTGGTGATGGAACTAGACTACTGTGGTAGCGCTGGGGGGTAAGGGCCTAGCTTGTAATTCTCTCTTGAATACAGTGCTTGAGAAATAGCGGACACTCACGGCTTGATACCGCCCCCCCCCCCCCCCCATTCCTCAATTAGCAAAAATGTTTCCCTTCCTACAGAAAAGACCACTAGTGGATCCAGAAAAATGGCAGGGAGCAGCCCTCCCCCTTTCCCCATTTTAGATTCAACAGTGACTTTGTCTGTACGAAAGCAAGATACCATTGTGAACTGTAAGCAAACAACCAGAAGACGCGTAGAGGGGTAGTTCTTTGCTGAACTACCGGGTGTAATTCTACTCCAAACGTAAGGACGTTTGCAGGCAAAATGCGATAGCAGGCCGGTACATTCGGGCTCGTTTCCTGTGCTTGGCTGATGCTTGTTTGAGCGCACTCAGTTCGAACCCAAGGTATTCAAGAGAAGAGCTGGAGGGCAAACGGTGGCTCCGTAGCCTACATGTGTTCCGACGATCGACTTCGCTCTCACCCTTTTGTACACATTCGGTTCGTGCATAATGAATGCCCACTCTTAAACGCAGCCTATGTCTATAGCCATCTTCGCCGGCTCGTACTTAATAGAAAACTGCACTGTGGCGACTTCTTGTCATCGACAAATAGCGAAAGCGTTCTAATTCATTGCATAAGCATGTAATGACGCTTGCGGTGTCCACGGCCTACATCGTGCGCACTGCAAATATCGCGATCTTTGAACGGATCCGAAAACTCAGAGCGATCCCACGTCTTCCATAGCCAGTACGCTAAACAAGAGTTCCACGAAGTCAGCTTGCAATCATAACTTCATAACATAATCATAACATAATCATAACTTCAGCAGCACGTGACGCTGTCAAGCTTTTAATCCGTCCTTTCTCTCTCGTTTGTTTCGCCCATTTCCCCGTACCCAGCGACCACGTTCAGCCTACGCACATGCGTCAACAGTTTCGAGCTACTCAGCAACACTCGGGATTTCTTTTTTTCTTTTCTTTTGTCTTTCGCCGGCGTCTAGGAATAGTAACGAGCTCACGGGGACTGACGCGTGACAGAAATGTTTATGAGCATCGTCGCTTACGTGCTTTGTTTCTCCTCACTTGCTTCGTTTCCCCGCTGGCCCAATTAAGCCCCAAGTTCGTATTAATTAAGCAGTGCGCCCCGTCGTCCCCCGTGTCACCACAGCGGGAGCCTTTGACAGCTTCTGAGGGCACTGGTTCAACCGGCACTCTTCGTCGCCCCAGCTCGACATCGTTGGCGAACCAACCCTTCTGAGCGCCACTTTTTTAGCACTGGCTTAAGAGCCAGAATAAAAGCGCATCGAAAGGTAAAAAAGAAATTCTCCTAGCCCCCCCCCCCCTTTTTTTTTCTCTCTCTTTCTTCCTTTCTTTTTTCCTTTGCCTTGTGCAGAGCCGTTTAGCCGACATGCACAAACCGTAATCAGACAGACCTTTTGGTCTGAACTGGAATGTGGAGGGATGATAAAGCGGGCAACTAGAAACGATTCATTTTAAGCAGTGCGCAACGGTCGATGACGACAAAGAAAGAACACTCAGGGCGCGTGCTGTCTATCAACCCGAAGCCGCCGGTGCCAGAGGAGAGGGAGGGTGGAAGGAATCGCATGCTTGGGTCTGGGACAGCTAGCGAGGAAAGCAGCGTTCTATCTACAATATATGCCTTCAAACAGCGTCAGTTCATGAATTTGTAAGTTGTGGCGAATAAATTTTTTTCGCTAAGGCGCCTTTCGGCCGTACAATTATTTTCGCTCAGTTTCTTTTTTTTTCCCTGTTCCTTGCTTTTGTACCCGCTCTTGCATTTCGCTCCTGCCTCTGGAAGCTTCTCATGTCTCCAAGTAATGAAACCAAGTACACTCACTTCTTATAGCTACAGACTTTCTTCCGTTCAGGACTGCTATTCAGCGCTCTGTTGCCTCCTCTAGAGACGAGCATTGCAGAAGAATTTCGAACCCTCGAACAGTGACAGAAGCTTGTTACCATTATTATTATTATTATTATTATTATTATTATTATTATTATTATTATTATTATTATTATTATTATTATTATTATTATTATTATTATTATTATTATTATTATTATTATTATTATTATTATTATTATTATTGCTCGTGTTTTTCCTGTATCTAAGGCTGGCAGTAAAGCCGATGCCTCGAATGATTGCCCGATTTCTATTCCCTGTGCCACGTCTAAGGTCGTTGAGCTCACTCTTCGCAACATATTGTCTTTTACTGTGAAGAACTTATTGATTCCGAATCAGCATGAATTTCTCACGGGCCACTCCACTATCACAAATCTCGCCAATTTCGTGACACATATCATCCGCGCCGGTACTTCAAAGTAGGCAACTAGACACAATTTGCTGTGACCTCAGCAAAGCCTTTGATGTAGTCAGTCACTCGCGGTTTCCGATCAAGCTTACGCACTTTGGTATTGACTCGTCAAGTGTCAATCTCTTGCACAGTTATTTTCTTGATAGATCATGTTTTGTTAACGTCAATGACCAAACGTTTTTATATGGCAGCCAGCGGCATCTCTCAAGGACCACTCCTTTATAAAATTTTTATCAATGACGTTTTTTCCGCTATTCGGAATTATTAATTCCTTCTATACGCCGATGACATCAATATTTTAAAGGAAATTCATACTGTTGATGACTCTCGCATCCTGCAGTCTGACCTGTTTTCTTTTTTCTAAATGATGCAAAGATAATAACCTCATCTTGAAAGCTTCTAAGACCAAAGTCGTGATTTTCACAGCAAGCATTTTTTTTAAATCTTATTCTGCAGATTCTGTATCACTGTGTCAGGTCTGTGAGATCAATGATCTCGGCGTACGTTTTAATAAAACCTTACGCTTTTCTGCTCACACCAAACGCGTTGCATGTGGGCTATGCGCTCTCTTGGATCTCTTTGCAGACTGTCGAGGGAATTCACTCTTCCTCCACCGCTCCACAAGTTGTACATAACAACCTGTCTTCCTAAACTCGAATGCGCATCGGTGGTCTGGAATGGCATTTCTAGATCCAAAAGTGACATTAGGGCCCAGAAAATGTTTCTATGCGCACTTCACCACCACTTTGCTAACACGGACACTGGACCTCGTTCTAGCACCGTTTGATTGTTGTCATTGGCCTTACTTCGCTGCCGACGTGATTGCGCTGATCTTGTGTCTCTTTTCAACCTCCTTCACGGTTCCCTCACCTGCCCCGAACTATCCAGTGGGGTCATATTTTGTATTCCGCACAATATCACCAGAGAACACAGACCTTTCCATGTTCCTGCCTGTAATCGCCAACACTCAGCCGCCCACAGAATACAGGGTCTCTATAGCGCTTATTTTCGTGATCTTGATATTTTTCATAACTCACTGTCATTGTTTTTTTCCCCGAGCTTTGCGTTGTTGTGTCATAGTTTCACACATTGTTCAACTGCCCTTCTCCTCCATTTTCTTTTGTAGTCAACTTGCGCCTTGCTGTATGTACTCTCTTCTTTCCAAGATTGTGCTTTTTATTCATTGCTTTTTGTTTACGTATATGCCCCTGCTGTCTTTTTTTTTATCAACGTATGCGTGCGCCAGCACTCAGACCTCACGGTTGATCCTGAGCACGGTAAATAAATTATTATTATTATTATTATTATTATTATTATTATTATTATTATTATTATTATTATTATTATTATTATTATTATTATTATTATTATTATTCGGGGTGTGACTAAGTGGTTGGCTACGTAATTATTTGAGCATAGTTGGACATAACGACTATGGGCTGCTCCAGTTCTGTTTATTGTAGAGAAAAGAAATGTTCCAGATGGGTCCTCGTTCATCTGCAGAAGCATGTCAGGCCTGCACGCGGCAAGGCCCACACACGAGAGCAAAACGCACCATGCGTTAACATTTACAAGTAACGGCTGCTTCGAGCTGTTCACCTTCGGCAGTCTGTATACGAAAGCCAACTGGCACTTCTGTGTTCCCGCGTTAAACTATGTGGAAAACGAGCGCGGCGAGTTCTGCAAGCAACGTCCTTCACGCGCTCTCAAAGGCGCAGCGCATCCCGTGTGTAGCCTTTATTGCTCGTGCTGCAGCGCCATCTTCGCCGGCATTCCGGCCAACCTTGTCCGAGTGAACGCAGGTTAATCCAGCCCGCTTTCTGGCTGCTCGTGGTCACTCTACATTCAGGAAACGGCCGCAGTCATTTGCATGAATGAATACGCATCTTGGTGCCTCGCAACCCGCGCACACGGCAAGGACGAAGAAACTTGGTGTGCGAACCTATATTACTCACGTCTTGTTCGACGCGCGTACAAGATCTTGGTGGTGTCGTTTTTAACCGGTGAGGAAGACAACGATTTCATATCCTTTAGGAAAGCCACGTCTTTAACTTTTTTTTTTATTGTGAATATGTATGCTGCTGTGTACTGGCCGCTCTTCGGGTGCTTCGGACGTGCAATGCGTGGTTGCCGTTCGCACGTGAATGCTGGTCCGCGAAGTATGCACTGGGCATCACGAATGACACTCATCGTTTTGCATGAGTGGCGGCGGCTGAGTACGTACGTGCGCATGGCAGAACTGAATCATTCTGCCGTACGTGACCAGCGTTTTCATTAGTGCGTAATCGGTGAGAGAACGAGTCTTGTATAATCATTACAAGTGACCGCATTAGCGTGTCAGAAGGTAGCAGGGAGTGTCAAATGAAATATTAATGTTATACAAGCACTAACGTCATTTTCAAGGAAGGCAATAAAATTTCGCTTGTTAGGTTTCCGTGCTGCCTGAACTGGCAGACGGGCTACGTCGCTCAGGGAAATAAGGTGCGTCAGAGGTGCCTTGCCAGCCACCAGCTGTCGGTGCAGAATTGTTGGCACCATACTGGCTGCTATACAACCAACACTGCGGTCAGCGGTCACGTGGCTATGGTATGGCTTCTAGACAATAACCGGCGACGAGTTTGCGACGCGTTTATAGTCCACAGAGCGGCAGTGGTTTAGATTCGATAGCTGAGCAAACGGCGAAATGATGGCTAAAGATACGCTGAAAGACCTTCGTCTCGTTCGGACGAACCGAAGAGTGACAAACATTCTAAATCCAGGCCGACTGACAAGGAGAGAAAGTGGTTCTTTGTGAGAAGGGAAAAGTTGGCGCTGCCAGAGTGTTTCACTTGAGCCAAATTTAAAAAGTATGCAAGTGTTACGTAGCTGGATAGAACCAAGGCAATGTTGTTTGTCGTCGCTTGGAGACACTCAAAATATGTTTTGCGTTCCGCCTATTAGATAATTAGCGTTAATTGAATAATTAATCAACATCCCAATCATTATAATTCGATTAAAAGTGCCAATGAGAAAATTGTAGAGCAACACGAGGAACTCCCGATACGGCTTTCTGTTGCTCAATACGTGCTCCCTAAAGGTGTTTTGCCAAGCGTAAAAGAAGCCCGCGAATACATGCAAGTGTCTCGAGTAGCCAGTCGCGCGGCAATCTTGTAATTCCGCAGCCTTTAAGGGAGCACGGCTCAGCTCCAGAAAAGGGCTATTAGCGCTGCTCATTTTGTGAGGTACTTGTCAGAGAATACGCATTCCGTCGGGTGGCGCAAGCGCTGCAAGAGTTGCAGCGACAACCGGTAGGTGCGCGTTGACTGGGGACGTTGCTCGAAAGGGTGCTGTTGGTTGTGAAGTTGGTTCGTTATTCTATGGGGGTGGCTATCGTGCGCTTTCGCCACGAACGGAAGCGTTGGCCCGAGACGCTGCGCAGGCTCCTCGTCGAGTGTGCAAGGGGAGGACCGCGGTGATAAGACCGCTGTAGATAACGTTCGCTGTAAGAAGGTGACCCGTGTGCACGGCTGCCACGGGCTGCACAGCGTCGTTGTCGTCGCGTTCCTCCCAACATGTTTCCCGTTTTCCTGCAAGTGTGCGCGCTCGTTCTACGTAGAACATGGTAGAACCACGCACGGACGGGCAATCAATCCCCCTTGCAAATGCCCAGATGCTGCACCATATCTGTTGCGTTCACCTACAAAACTGTTCTGACACGCACGCACATTATCTACTTTCTAGATTTGTCCCAACAGCCTACTCGCTTGTCTGACCGCGGGCACGCTGGCCGGGTGGTCAAGAAAGTAATAATTGCACGTTCGCACACCTCCCGTTATGGACACTTCATTCGCCCACGCGTCTGCAAATCTCTTCTCCCATGACGCGATGCACTGCCAGTCTGTGATCTTTCATATATCTTTCTGTGGAGATGCAACCCTGAGGACTCAGGGCCCACTTACCTGGTTTCTTACCTAATCGCGACTCGCCGCGGGAGCGCTGTGGCTATGGCGCTCTGCTGCTTTGCCCAAGGTCGCGGATTGGATCCCTCCCCCCCTCCCCCTCCACCGCGGCCGCAGCGGCCGTATTGCCATAGTGGCGGCATGCAAAAACGCTCGTGTACTATATGCTTTGGGGACACATTAACGGTACCTAGGTGGTCCAAATTACAATTCTGAGCTCTTCACTACGGAGTATTTCGCAATCTCAGCGTGCCTTTGGGAGGTTGAACCCAGTCGATCAGTCTTTTCACATCTTGTCTCTGACTTGTCCTCGATGCCCCTGCGAACTAGACCTGGTAGTCAGACCCTCCCCCCTCTCTCTCATCCCCCCACGGCCTTTCGCGCTACGGAAGACGGCGCGTTTGCTCTCCGCTTTCTTCCCTCGCGCAGGCCACATTGAGCCGCGATCGTTGGCTTCCTTCGCGTGCCTTCACTCGCACGTACAGCATACGACGCGCGGCAACGGTGTTATCGTCCTTCGACTTTATGCGGAACATCACGGCGACGGCGACGGCAAAAATGCGCCTGCAGTGTCCATACAAATGCTATCGCAATAAAATCGGATGGATGGATGGATTCTGGCGTTTTAAGGGCCAAAACACGATTTTATTATGAGGCACAGCGTAGTGTGGGGACTCCGGAATAATTTTGACCACCAGGGGATCTTTAAACGCGTGCTCCCAGTGCACGGGGCGCGGGCGTTTTTGCATTTCGCGCCCCCATCGAAACGCGGCCGCCGCGTGCATAGCAGCGCAACACCACAGCCGCTAAGCCACCGTGGCGGGTAAAAATCGCATCGCGCCAGCGCAGCGTTCATAGAAAGTTCAAGTGAGCACATATTGTACGTTACAATTAACACATGACACAGGTAGTAATGACAGTCTTTAAAAACAGAAGTGAAATGAAAATAAATTCGAAGCATGGTCTCTGTCGATCAGTTCACATCAACTTCGAGCAAGCACCATTGCAGCGCAGGAATCAGCACGTTAAGGTAGTTCGCGCAAACGCACATTACTCTAGTAATTTGCAGGTTCATATCTTAACGGATTAGTTTACCACCGCTGATAGTTGTCAGTAGAACAGTGTAAAAAAACGTGTCCTCGGCTGACGTACTGCGTGACGGGGAGCTTATATCGACGGCAGCTCTGTCACGAGTTTGCTTGCGAATAGAGTTTTTTCCAAAGAGGGTTGTGGAGAACACGCATCTAACTGAGGGAGGTGATAGTGAATATTTTGTTATCTGCTCATGCGGACGAAACTTTTTTTAGGGCCCGCAGGCTTGGAGGCCCCTCAAAAGCCTTGGCTCAGCGATTCTGAGTGCGCTCCGCTGCGACTCCAGGACATGTCCTTCGGGGCGTAATCAATCGGCGCAGCCGCTCCGTCGAGCTGCTTAGTTTAGCAGCTTTAATGCGGTACCCCCTTCCTTTGTAATGAAGATAAATAAAATTGACTTCGTTTCATTTGATTAAAGTCACGACGCTTTCCATTTCGCTCGGGGGCGGCCACTTTTGGAAGACTATAGTAAATCGATTTCAAAACGCGTCGAGTATGTTTGCTTCTCGAGGAACCGCGGCAACCGCCAACTTACGATGAACTTGTGATGCAGAGCTTGCTTTTGCCGCACCACTCGCGTGGTGCGGCAAAGGCAAACTCAAAGCCGAGCCCACCGACAGCCTTTCCACGTCTTTGTGCGAGCAGTGGACAGGGCGCACGCACATTGCCATCGAATAGAGGGACAAGTTGTTTGTCGGGCCTCAGTCGATGCACGACGAACCGCCGACTGCATGCATTGCCGAAGGGGACAGGGACGTCTACCGATGAAGCGCTGTCAAGGAGATCAATGTGCGGCCCGAGAGACTGCACTTTGGTGCCACGTGGGAAACTTTTGCGAGCTCCGCGACTGTCGCCTGATGCCGTCTGTGGCTCTGAACACCAGTTTATGGCGCTGTACGGTCGAACCGCGTCCTCATTAAGAGGACTGCGGCCTTAGTCGACCGCAAGCAAACGCACGCGCAATATCATGGGACACTGCGGTTCTCCCCATACGTATAGCAACGTGGTTTACCTACGGATGTCGGTAAGTAAGCCTCAACTTCACGGGCATGCCCGTTTTGATGTGACCATTTCGAGTTCCGGGGACGTTCGATATGACGACCAGGAGTATCTTGGCCAACAGGAAATCAACCGTGCTTAAGTAAATCCAGCGGCTTGTATACATTCAAACAAATCGCCGGTCATTATTCAATTATCTGGGACCTGCTATAGCAATGTATGTAGCTTCAAGGCAACCTTTCCCTACGATGAGGTACAGCTGGGAGGGCAACATTAGAGAGGAAGGGAGACGCTTCTGAGTGTGAAGTTCATAACCAAATAAGAACCTTGCTGCAAATAAGAACTACGCGCTGCTGGCGCGTTGTGTATATTACGCGCACTTTATATTGTATGCCATTGCATGACCAGTGCGCCTTAATTAATCTTTTTTCACCAGCATGCACCGCAATAACTGACTGATATTGCATTTCCAGATTGATTCTCTGAAATTAAGGCATGCAGTTATCAACTAAGTTCTTAGCCTATGTAACAACAAAAACATGCCAAAGAAAGAAATTTCTACTAGTTCTTGCGCTCGAAACAAAAAATCCGACCGCGCTCGTACTAAATCATATTCAAATACAGTTTTTTCTCCACGTACAATGTAACTATGCAATTAACTGATTGTCGCGTGCTACTCGTTTAATGTCAAAGAACGCGCTTTCACATGCTACGGAGGAATATACTTGTTGCATATCTGAACGTGCTTCCAATTGTGCTTTCATTCCGCCACATGTGCTAATTTGCTTTGCTCGTATTTATTTCGTCTCCTTGCGTTTTACCTCTTTGCGGCTACTGCATTTATGAGCTAACAAATAAGGTCTATGGTCGTTATTGTCCGTCCGTCCGTGCGCATAAGTTGTTCATCTGCGCCGCCGATAGCGGTCCCATGGCAACCGCTGCTCGAAGCATGTATAGGAAGGCGATCCCGGAGTTGCGCAGAACGATTCGCGGAAGCGGAATGGAAGCAGTGCTGCCGTTCGCTGCAGCAGAAGGAGGGAAAAAGAATAGGCGATCTGGGAGGGTGAGGCCGGTGCCGAAAGTCTTCGCGCTCAGCCCAGGGATTCACTACGCAAAAGCACGAGTTCGCTCGCCATGGGCGTGCACGAGGAAGAGCCTTGCGTTGGCCTTCTATATCTTATGTCGTAGTGAGTGAGCCCAAAGAGTGTATGACCCTGGCACTGTACGGCACTGATGTGTGCCACCTGCTATGGACTTGCCCCCAGGCACACGGCGTATCTGGGAGCCCTTGCTCAGGTGAACTGGCCCCGGCAGAGACCGGCATGCTGACCTCAGCACGTGTATTCAAGATTCCGGTCATTACAGAGCCTTACTAGACTTCCTGCACGATGCGGTGTTATACAGTCATTTTCATAAGTTTTTTTTATATGCCTTAAAGGGACACTAAAGCAAAACAATAAATTAGTTTAGACTCATAAAGTATTGTTTGAGAACTATATAGTCGTTAATTTCGCGATAATAGCTTATTTATCAGAAAAGAAAATGAAGGTCAATGTGTTTTTTTGTTTTTTTAATTTCGCGATGAAACCGCCAAGCCGGTATACGTCAGTGTGACGTCACTGATTTTTTTCTTTCATATTTGGATCGCGTTGGGCCTCAGTGAAATTTCCCCAAACTTGCCATGTTCATTCCTTGGCTCCTTTACACCCAATGTAGCCCATTTTGACCCATGAAAAATTAACTAGGACCCAGCAGACGCCGTCGAAATTCCTGATGTCACGGCGGGTAGTGCGGGAACTGCAAGGCGACGTCGTCACGCGTCTATCGCTTTTGCGCCTTTTCTGCTTTACCGGAGCGTCTTCTCGCGGCAAGAGTGGTGTTTTTCGTGATGTTGGGGGGTAATTTAGAAATACAGGTGAAATCATTTTTCTCATAACTTAAGGCAGCCCACCTCGAAAAAAAAAAAAAAAAAGAAGAGTGTGTCTTTCTGTTTCCCCTTCGCGGTGATGGCAAAGTCGCGGTGCACCCGGGCAAGCTTGCTTCAGCCGCACCGCTCTATATTCACCGAGCCAGTACATAGCAGGGCCGTGCACGCCATGCGTATATTCGTTTTACAATTTACTCTGGAGGCGCGAAACGACGCCTGCCGCTTACATCGACCCGGCATTTGATTTCGTTTCGTCCGCAGCGCATGACCGAGCTAACGGCAGCTTCCCGTATATGAAGAAGTGTCACTCGGCCCCTTGAGCAGTCGTGCCCCGGCGGCGGGTAACAACCAAATTTGAGGTCCGCGCGGCGCGTTCAGCCAAACCCGTACTCCGCGCCAGCCAGGAAGCATCACTTCCAACGAGCCCAGTTCATGCATCCTGCTGGAATGAAATCGCGTTGAGTGCGTATACCGGCTCCGTACAGGTTCAGACTCTCCTGCACCTTCTGGCAGTTTGTGAGCGCTATATACGATATATATACATATATATATATATATCGTGAGGAGAGCGCGGGTTTAAGGGCACCGAGAATGACGGGGCATCGAGGTAGCAGTGCGCACCGGTTGTTGCTGCGCGTAGGAAGCCTCCGTGAGTGCGTGGCCGATCGATCACGCTCCTTTCCGTCCAAGTATACGGGGTGGTCACAATTGCGTCGAGGCACGCACGCGTATCGATACTCTCTATGGCACGGCAAACACACAGAGAGACAGTGATCGCGACATGACAAACCTTTTGGTCGGAGAAGGTATCCATTACTGGAACGCATTGCGTCTGAAACAATAGCTGCCTCCAGTTCGTACATGCCCTTGCCTCTTTCTGTCTCCTGCGTGTACCTCGCTCGGCTAACCAAAACATTTTTTTTGCTGATTTTTTTTATTTGTATATGATGTCAGAGGACGCCACGATGATCTAGGACTATACTTCGTAAAGTGGAACGCGGTCTGATTAATGGACGGCGTAATGGAGAGGACGGTAAACGCGAAATCCAGCCTTTTTTTTTTCATCTTTCTTTTTCTTCGAATATTTCGATGATTTATTTTTATCCTATTTATGCATGCCCATTCGGCTTTCGCTTTTTATTTTTCTTCCCTTTCGTATGGTTTCGCAAACAATTTTGCCATTCCATTAAACTTCATTGTGTCTCAGTTCACCCGCCAATTCCATGCCTAAGGAGGAAAAATAAATAAATAAATAAACAGCAACAACAAAAACCCGGCTATCTCACGAACGCGATCAGCTCAAAGCGTTAAATACTTCATATCTGCATATGGCGCTGTATACACACACATTATTTCTCATTATCGCCCGGCGTCATTCCTCGACTCGCAAGTACCTAATAATACTTTCACCATATACGCTTTCGTTGGGACACGTTGACACCCCAGAGGTCATGTTTTGCGCCGATAGTGACGTGTAACACAGCCAACGCATTCCTCGACCCCCTTACCTTTGCCTCTTCCGACTATTCCACGCAGGGCGTCTCTACTTGGTAGAGTAGACCCCTATGTGGAAGTCGCACATACTCGTATATACTCTGAGGCACAGGTCAAGAATCAGGTAGTACAAATTTAAGGAATTATAGCATACAGAAATGAAACATAAATTGGAGGTGGACAAGCCAGTGCAAAAAGAAAATAATAAAAAAAGAAAAAAAAAAGAATTCCGAAAGAATTACAACCTCACGACCGCTCAATTATATCTTGAATCATAAAACAACTGGCAACTGGCGCTGCACTTGAAAGCATGCCCGCTAGGCAAATAAAGGGCATTGTTCATGTCATCGCTCCTATCTTTGCTCATATTGTCAGTTTAATCTTTAAGCACTCTATTTTTCCTTCTGAACCAGAGAAAAGCAAGACAATTCCTATTTATAAGGAGGGCGATAGATCAGTCATCCGCAATTATAGGCCCATCGCTATTATTCCTTTTTTAGTAAGGTTGTTGAACGGTTACTTTCCACACGTCTTACAAACACCCGCCGTGGTTGCTCAGTGGCTATGGTGTTGGGCTGCTGAGCACGAGGTCGCGGGATCTAATCCCGGTCACGGCGGTCGCATTTCGATGGGGGCGAAATGCGAAAACACCCGTGTACTTAGATTTAGGTGCACGTTAAAGAACCCCAGGTGGTCGAAATTTCCGGAGTCCTCCACTACTGCGTGCCTCATAATCAGAAAGTGGTTTTGGCACGTAAAACCCCATAATTTTTTCAACGTCTTACAAATTACCTTAACAAGTTTGAGCTAATATCGCCACATCAGTTTGGATTTCGTCAGGTGCTTCCACTAATTTTGCGTTGGCTACGCTTAGTGAAAACATCAGAAACACGATTGACGACAGCAAGTTTCTTGGATCAGTCTTCATTGACTTCAGTCACGCCTTTTGACTTGATCAGTCATTCTATTCTTTTGAACAAACTCTCTTCATTTGGTATAATTACTGGCCCGCCGCGATAACTAATTTCTGACTACTTACGTAATCGTACTCAGACTGTATCTATTTCAGGCATGCTTTCTGACACCAAGACAATCAACATAGGGGTCCCACAAGGCTCTATGTTATGCCCTCTTCTATTCCTCACCAACATTAATGACCTATCGGATTGCTTGTCACCACACGCCGAATCCTTACTCAACACTGATGACGCCACCATTTTCACTTCAAATGACTCCATTCCAGCCGTAACTTCCCAGATAAACAGTGATCAGCAGAGCGTTACTATTTGATACCATAAAAATAGGCTTGTTATTAATCCATCTAAGACAAAGTTGGTTGTTTTCAGTTCTAGGTCTAAAAAACGGCGCCACTTACTCCCGGTGTATGTGAATAACTGTGCAATATACCATCTAATCATTGCACATTTCTCGGTGTCGAACTTGAATCGAATGTTTGCTGGTTCACTGTCGCTGTCACGGACGATGGAAGCAAGAAACTCCTGGGAAAGGGGGTTCTACGGCGTTTCCTCACGGACTCCGGTAACCACCACGGTCGTTTGACACATTCTCCAGCTAACTTCTGGGTCATCCCAGGAACCAAGACGCGCTAGCTTGAGTCAAGCGTGGCAATCCTCGTCTACGAAGCTACCCTCCTATTTGCGTGTTCAGTGAACAAAGGTGCGGGAACGACTGTATGAACCCTGGACCTCAATGCCGGTCCTTCGACGACTTTGGACGTTCCGATTGGACGAAGGTGGGGCGGCAGATTTCCCCGGCCTGAGGATCTAGGGAGGACAGAGGGAATTACAGCAGACTTTTTTGGTTCCTCAGTGGCTTCAATTCAGTGACGCTAGGCTGATGAGACCTAACGTTCTCCACTCTTCATGTAGATACTGTAAATAAACCCAATATATACTCCTAGTTCTCAATGAGAATGCGTTCGTCCCTACAACAACGTCCTTAGCGTGGATGAGTCGGACGACGGCATTGGCCCGCTACCCCTTTTGACATGCCCCACTCCAACTCTTACACGGCCTGCATTTTCCAACCTTTAACCTATGGGTTTACGTATTGATCCACTTTGCATCCATCCACTTGCAACCATCCACTTTGCGCTAAGTGGAGTGCTTGCAATAGTGCCGACTTTATCGCTTACTCTGCACCAGTTAGGGATTGGCTGATTGTACTGGTTGAACGCATCTCTAATCAATTTAGACTGCATTAGTCATCACATCACCTGAGCTGGCCAGTGAAAGGCTTTGGAGACGATTTCATATCGTGTTTAAGTGGATTTTGATTGTCACTATACATTCATATTTTGTCACTCCGTAAAATGTACAATATGATAGTGAACGAGGTTTCAGGGCAACCGAGAAGCAACATTTTTTTGTTAGTATAGCACAATCCTATGAAGCCAGCAGACAAGCCAAGGAAGGCATCGTAGAAATCAACGTCGTCTTCTTTCTTTGCGAACCGTCCTGGCCTTTGCTGACCGCGACTGCTACTGGGTGTTGCTGCAGCTATGTCGCCGAATAGCATGCGCACAGGACAACATTCACATACGATGAGTCGGCTTATATGTAGCCCCGTATGCACTATCCATACAAATGCGCTGTTGACCGGCTATCTTTTTGACTGAATTATGCAGTGAAAGAACAACCGGTTCCCTAAATACCCTCACATGATACAAGTATATACGCCTTGAAGCGCAACAATTCCTTTATTATAGCGAAGCCTGCTATGACTTCTTGCTCCCCGGGGGATCGGCGCATCTGCTCAGTCGGTTTCTCGCCGCATAAACTGGGCCGATCCCGGAGGCAGTGTAATGCGTATATAGCCGACGTGGGTCACGTGTAGGTCGCGTGGTGCAGGTCTCCGCTTCTTGAGGTCTTGCCGGTCAGGCACGTAATAGCCGTTTCATCAAGGGGACTTAACGAAGACAACTTGTCGAAACGTTGGCTTCGTGCTGAGGCCACTGCCCATTCCTTCAGGTCTCCATCTTACCCGTGAACCCTTTTTCTTGTTTGAGTGACGGAGTTTCTGTTAGAAGTGTTCAGGGACTCTAAGTAAGTCGGAGACTACAGAATCTAAGCACCTGATCTCGCTCAACGCTTCTATAAAATTTAGTAAGCGGAAGCGGCAGTTTCCAGCTCTCCAGGGGATCAATTAGAGCTTGCTGCCGACATCATTCCTGGACTCGCATGCGTGACGTCGTTTCATCGCCGTACTGTGCTTGTAATCGTTTCAAAATTTCGCACCGGCCTCACCTCTCCCTTCAGGAAAAAAAAAAGAAAGTATGTCGCATACACGCCAAATACATATTTCCGGGGGTGCGACATTAAAATAGGGTTCCCTGAATGTCGTTTGAAAGTTTCATAAGGCTGGCAGTTATCTGTCGATTTCTTATGGCCAAAAGTCGGCGGTCGACCTTGACAGACCCTCGTACAAAGCCGGAGCGCAAGCTCCGGCGTATGAGGTTTCTCGATGGAATTGAGATGTCTCGCATGCCGCGGCTGCCGGCACTCGCATAGAGCACTTCTCGCAAGTGCGCGCGCAACTCAAGAAGGGCGATATTTTAATGGCTGCGATACTGGACACGCCGGCCGAACGCTCGCTCGGCGGCGTCTTCTGCAGCAGCGCGTGCGCCCCGCCTGCGCACGTTCAACGCGCGCGGGCACGGCCCACGCACGCGCCTGGGCTTCCTCGCCTGCGTGGTTCATTCATCAGGCAGCGTGCGCGACCGCCTTCCTCTTTCCCACGGCGCGAGAGAAGGCCGTCGGGGGGGGGGGGGGGGCACGTTCGTTCCGATTAGGAAGCGCCCATGCGCCCGTCCGGCGCGCACCCGCTTCGCGCCGCCGGGGCTACGCTGCAGCAGGCGACGGTGCGGAATTCCTGGAGCGTTTCGGCCATTCTGTACCCCTTGCAGCGCTCTGCAAATTGAATGTGAGCAGAAAGGGGCCAAATTCGAGTCGCATTTTTTTCTAGTGGGCTCAACTAACCTCCGTTCGTCGAATAGCGTACTTTTCACTATACCTAGAGCTCTTCCAGCATTCCTACTTGATAACAGCAAGAACAAAACAAAAACAAAAAAGAAAAAAGGAAAGGAAGGTATAGTTGCCAAGGGGGGAGGGTTGAGTAACATATCCCACCGCGGAAGGCCTAAGTGACTGACTTAAGGCCGATATATAAACTATTCCGAGGCCAAAGGGCAGCTAGTATCACTGGTGTATTCAGCATGGCATGTTCGACGCCCTCAATGTAAGAATATATCAGGGAAAGCAACGTGGCGTGCGTTTGGAGGGAGATAAGAGGTTAGATACGGTCGCACTGTGGGGCTTCTCGCATGCGGGACTCCACAGTGCAAGAATCATCCTCTTTTGGTCTTGTCCTGCATAAATCCCATCTTTGTATGAGGATACTTCTGGTGAAAAGCTTTTTTTTTTTTTTCTTCTGGCCTCTCTTCTACAGTTCATCACATTACGACATGGGGTGTCTCGGGATGGAAGTAGGGGAGGGGGTAGGGGGGTTGGTTAGAGGAGCGATAGCTATAACTTGTATTTGGCGGTCGTGCGGAATGCTTTCTTTTTTTTTTTTTTTTGATGTATCGGCATTTTACTATCGCATGTTCTGTGACGGCAAAGTTCATTTGAGCATTAACGAATGTCCAAAACTGTGATGTCCTTTTTGGTCCCTGACAGTGCGATACTTGTTATTGATCTCATATACCGTGTTTCTCAGCCTGGATAGACCGAGAATGGTGCGAAAAACGGTGGAAATGTTGAACTGTGGCCTACGCGCTATCGATCCGAATTCCCTTAAGTTGCAGCCGCCTCAAAATTTCTTCCGCTGCGACGCAATATTGTTGTGCCGCTTGTGGCAAACGTGTACTTATTGCTCATTGAAGCAGGCGACACGCCGTCATGCGACAGCCAGCAGTGAAGGTTAGAAATCCGTCCAACTTCTCTTCCGCGCATCTGTCCCCGCTACGGTGATCAGGGTCCTCTACTCCGAATCACATTATAGATACCCTAGACCCTAGGATATACTCTTGGTGACAAAGCAACTTGAACCCTGACAACGTGCATCCATAGCTTAGACAGCAACCCTGGCATTGCTGCAATCCCCGAGTGACACCTGTGACTGCCTGTGCATTCTTGTAGATGTTCTCCTCCGGATGTTCGCGCAGTTCTCCATTCTCTCTCATTTTTAATCCCTTTACGTCCCTTGTTGTGATAAGTCTAGTTTAGGTCTACTGCAGGACGAACGCCTCTGCTAACGATCTCCAGTTATGACCATCTCGCGTCAGCCGACTCCATCTTATACTTGAAAATTCCCGTATCTGTCACATCACCTAACTTTCAGGTAGACATTCGACTATGTAGTGCAGCTGGGGCTTCCCCTTTTGTAGGGAAGCAAACCAAACGTGTGCCTGGCTAACCCATCTACATGTATTTGCATTTACTTTCTCTCTTAAAATGTTTCGACGCTACTTAGAATTAATTTCCGAAATTGTTCTGCAATGTCTCCGCTCGGTGAATTCAGGCCGGTGGATACGACAGGTAAGATCCGTGGTGTGGCTACGCTTGACAAACAACTGAAAGTTGCTTCGTTCTTGATCATAGTGACTAATGGCGATCGATATTATAGGAATGGAAGAGCCGTCAGAAGCCTTGCGCGTAAACTGTGGTGGGGGTTAAGCACGTATTTCTAGAACTATTGAAGTCAGTGACTGGCATACAGGGGTCCACGCACACCAACAGCTTGGCACAGTGGACGATGAACAGGACCGAAATACGCGTGCTGTCTTAGTTCAAGTTACTCATTGTCAGCGTTCATCAGCACTTTTTGCCGCGGGGTCCCGAAAAAGAAAATGGATTTGAATAAATTTGAGAACAGTGAACTTATGAGGTGCCAAATATAACTTTAGTGGCGTAGTCTCTCCAGAGAGTTATATATTATTACTTAAAGGGCTGAGTTCTAGAAAACTAAAACTAAGTATAAATATTCTGGACTTTCTCATATGTGGCAAAATCACGATTTGATTACGACGCACGCCGTAGTGGAGTAGTCCAGATTAATTTTGACCACCTGGGGTCAACCTAAATGTAAGTGCTCGAGCGTTTTCGCATTTCGCCCCCCCCCATCATAACGCTGCCGCCGCAGCGTGGATCGAACGCGCAACCTCGAGCTTATCTGCGTAACGCCACAACCACTAAGCTACCACGGCGAGTGCTTTCGAAAAAATCCGTGTTTATGTGCAGAGATCGAGGGAAGAAGAATGGTGGGAATAGTCTGTGCGAGAGTGCATGCTGTCATGAGGAAAGCGAATGTGCATAGCGTGAGGCTCGGCGCAAACAAGCTTTAAGCATTCCGCCGCAACTCATGAATACGCATCATTCATGCCAAGGAGGAGGAGACAAAGGGGAGGAAAGACAGGGATGTTAGCCAGTGTAAGTCGGCCAGATAACAAATAACGCCGGCACGAAAGTACGCAGGCCATGTATCTGTAGCCACTGCAAAGAATCAAGACGAATTATCCGGACCGCCGCATTTGGGCTCCGACGCATGTTCATGATGCGTAAACAGCTCGAAATAGGCGTAGCGAACTCGCGAAGCAAACAGGACACCGGGTGAACTCTTGACGGCAAGCATTATGCGCAAACACGCAAATGTGTACGCACGCACAGCCGCCCCCTCCAAATGCTGTCCTCGAAACACGTATCACGTTGCTTAAGGATATCCCGTTTCTTTTGTGCTCGACGAAACCGAGGAGCGACGCATGCAAAGTACTTTTTCTGTCCTTCTGATAAACGGGCATACGTGGTACTCGCGTGTCAGGTCGACGATATGCGCGCTAGCTTTGTGTTCTGCAAAAGCGATGCGCTGGAAAGCCGCGTGCTTCCGTTCTTCAGATGCAGCAGCTGCTCTTTCAGAGTAGAGTTTCTGAAATGCGTCGGCTGGCAGGTTGGACAGGTACGTTTTTGCAACGCTATTAGATGTTCTCATTCATAGCATTCCTTTCAATATTACACGCTTTATGGCTCTAAATAATAAATTCTCGTAGGTCGTCGTAATGAGATGAAACTCGACGACCTTATAGGCGACACTTTGTTGGCTGACATTTAATACAGCAAATAAGTGTCTTTCGTTTCTTTTATTTGTTTAGTTTATTATATTCTCAAGGATTTAATGCGTCACCGAGAGGAGTAAGGGGAACGCTGAAAGACGTGCGACAGTGACGGCTACGGTGAAAGCTGCACTGCGAACGACCACGTATACGCCTCAAATGACCGTGGCTAATTAGCCCAGATATAGCAATATATGATGACATTTTCCAATATTGGAAATTTTCAGCCCTCATCTCGATTTATTGTTCTTTTTTTAACTCCATTTATGTCAAATATTATCTAGGTAGAGCTCTCTTAGCGTGTAATGTCCTTTGTTTTTGTTTTTTTAGCTCCCTTCATGAACAAATATCTACGTATGCAGCTCTTAGCGTGCCCATGATAACGATTTAAAATAAAGTGCACATTTTGAGCGTAGTACGCTGCAACGCGACGTTGTGAACCATTTTTATAGATGAATTATAACTGTTCGAATTACCCAAAGACGGTGCACTTTGGTCTTTACACCGTGCAGATTGTACGGGCCTGACCGTCACCCATCATGCGCCTCTTTCTTCCCTCCTTCTTTCCCTCTTCCCCTTCCCCCAACGCCGAGTATCTGGCTAGAGGAATATACCTCAGGCCGACCTCTCTGCATTTCGTATCATTAAACTTCTCTCTCTCTCTCTCTCTGTCTCTCTCTCTCTGTCTCTCTCTCTCTCTGAACTTTGAGCTTTGCATTAGAGCGTGTGATTACGGACGCTCAGTTTCCTTTGGACGTCACGACTGCTTTGCGAAATATTAGCAAGACACCTGAACTTGGCCACATCCTTCGCCTGACACAGAAAGCTATTCGTTGAAATACACCGGCCTCAGTAACCGTTTATAGTTGTTGTTGTTGTTGTTGTTGTTGTTGTTGTTGTTGTTGTTGTCTATAAGTGTGTGGCTCCTACCCACGATGGGGGATTGGCCAAGAAATTAGTGGATTATTCCAAATTAATATGGAGCTTAAATTTCCGAATATATATTTATTTTTTTATTTATTTACAATACCTTGCAGGGCCCAGAGGCCATTGAGTAAGGGGGACGAACAAGGATATTATAATAAAGGCAAAATACACGGGTCAAAAAAAGGGAAAGGGAAAGCATTGCACAGGGCTAGTACTAAAAAGCAGCAACAAACATAAGAGCAAAGTAGAAAAAATAATTGAAGTATACAAATACAGCACAAATGTCTGAGACATGACTCAAGAAAAAAAAAATAATAAAGCAGGGGTTTACAAAAACACAATAGCCAAAAAGTGCGATATTTTATACAAGAGAAGGTTTAACGTCACGATGTCACTTGAAAGTATTCGCGCAGCTGATCATGGAATGATTGATGGTTGCATATGGATGCAATATTATCGGAATTATCAATATCAATTATCAATAATATCATCAATATTATGGAATTAGCATTGAATTGCGTAGAATTATCGGTTAAGATAAAATCACAAAACTCATATCGAATCAGTAATAGTTAGTTTAAAAGTACAAACAAAAAGATAGAATTTAGCACGGCATTCGTTTGTATTCTGTAAGAAATGTTTGGACAGCGAAGCAAGCATCCCTGTTTATAGTCATGCTGTGCGTCCTATTGTATGTGCCCACAGTGCTCGTACTCTTCTTCTTTCTAATTCCCCTTTCAAGCCGGACTCTCGTTTGCTTCACTTCCCTGTCTTTCCTCTACTTGCGCTCTCTCTCTCGCTCTCTCATTAACTGAACACCTGCGCAGTGTCGGCATACAGCCCGTAAACGGGTGTAGGTTTATTCGCGCTGTCTAGTGCAGTCCACAACTCTGGCTACGAGTTCGCGACGCCCTTCGTACATAAGAACGGTTCATATAAGACGGTTTATAAGCGGTTCAACTGTGTACTAGCAAGCGAAATGAGTGAGAAGGCCGTCGGCGAATGATAAAAAGTGCTTGCGAAGGTACAGCTCTGGTAACCTGGTGAACTCTCAGTTCCAGTATGTGTGGGCCGACCCAGGCTACCAGACAAGCGTTCTTTTTTTTTTTTTCGGAACCAGTTCCCCGAAGTCATTTGTCGCCGCGGTATTTCCTAACTGTCATCATATACGTGTCACGTGTCGTCCCCTAGCTAAGTGTCAACGTATTGCTGCGGCAACATGTCATGTCGGTGGCGAGTTGATTTATTCATGAGCTCCTCAATCGTACCAGTCGCAAAACTCGCGTGTTTCAGAATCCGCGGACAGTGATTGCAGAACGGCGTCAGGGGTGGTCTGCTGATTATCGCATCTCTTATCGATAACAATACCAACTATAATGCGCCACTCTCCCAGCACCGCACCAGGAAAAAAAGAAAAGAGAAGCTTTTATGAGAAATTTTCAATCCACTTCTTTTCATCTGTGGTTTATCATTTCTAGAGCTTTTTAGAAGGCAATAATTAAGTGACGACATATCCAAACCAAGAAGTTTCATTTTTGTCTGTTACTAGCTTGTGGCGCGTCAGTAAATTAACCGCCGAAGATTGATGCCCTAGCACGCCCTGGGTTTTAACCGGTGTTCCAGCCGCGATATTTATTTATTTATTTATTTATTTATTTATTTATTTATTTACTTATTTATTTATTTATTTCATACTGCCGGCCTACTTTTGAGGCCTTAGGCAGGCGTGGGAGCAGGGATACAAGATAATATATAAGCTCAGTGCGCAAAAGCAGAACGAAAGAGGCAAGAAAAGGAAAGAAATCAGAGGAGGACCCACACGCGTCAATACGTACACGCAGAACGCAGGAAAATAACTTTCAAGGAAATAAATTATGGCATTTTACGTGCCAAAACCACTTTCTGATTATGAGGCACGCCGTACTGGAGGACTCCGGAAATTTGGACCACCTGGGGGTCTTTAACGTGCACCTAAATCTAAGTACACGGGTGTTTTCGCTCCCATCGAAATGGGGCCGCCGTGGCCGGGATTCGATCCCGCGACCTCGTGCTCAGCAGCCCAACACCACAGCCACTGAGCAACCACGGCGGGTAACTTTCAAGGAAATAATCGCAGGACAATTTACGAAGTAAACACGGATTAAGGAAAAACAGCGGCAAGATAACGCAGAGCAGGGAGGAGTGCGGAATGCACACGAGGGCTGCGGGCACTTAGTGACCCCACATGCCTCGCCTTCAACACAGTCCCGCTGACACTCCATCGGGCGCGAAACTCAAATAAAAAAAAAAGGAAGACGCTCTGCCCTGGGCGCAGTAAAAATTCATTTAAGGTTATTCTTCTATTGCAGTCGCTCGTTGTCGGAGATGTAGGATTCGCAGTCGCTATCGCAGCTTCGCCGAGCAAGAACGAGTATACTCACGTGTGTTGTCGTTGTAATAGTTGTTTCGTGGAGGTGTATCGTAGAAATCGAAAGAAAATGTGCACGCAGTTATAACAGGTGTATACGCAGTTGCAACCACCGCGACGGCCATCTCAGTGCCCGACGTCAGTGCTGTTTTCAGTTTCTATGGCTCCTTTTCCGCTTTCTTCAAGGCCTAACGCGTCTAGCCGTCATCAGGGAGGGCTAAATGAATTCCTAATGACCTGCTCGAAGTGGTTGTGAAAAGCGAATTGAGGTGAGCATTCAGCACCGTTTGCCCTTAAGTACGTACACACGTTGCTCTTTTACTTCCATGAGCTGTACGTTTGTTGTTTGCGTAATTAAAAGAGGAGGGGGGAGGGGCGAAACGAAAGGAAAATAAAGGGGAGGGGGGGGGTCAGGAGGTGAGAGTGTCTTGTTTCGTTCCTTTCTCACGCGGCCTTTGAAAAATAATAACAGCCATTACTTCTGTTTCTGAGTCTGAGCCTGTGCGGACGAAGGCTGCGCGTGGACTTGCAAGGGAAACGCGGGAGCCTGTAAGCAGGAAGAGGTCAAGGAAACGGGTATCCGAACGCATTGTTACGGCTCGAGGCAGTGTTTGGGCCAGGAATCCACCAAACCGATTGACGATCACGTCAGGTAGTAGGAATGAAGAAAAAAGAAGTTTATTTTACATTATTTACGCTGGCTCCAGATACGGAAGTCCGCTCCATATAGGAGCATATTAAACGTCTGATTTCACGTCAGGACACGTCAGCACACCCCTCACTGCACCAAAGACCTACGTTTTTGAAGACCGTCGTTTTCCTTAGGAGACTAGACTCCAAAATCTGACAACTCTATCTCGGCCAATCACAATCGTCGAATCGGTCGCAAAATCCCTCCCATGATGTCGCGCCGTTTCGCTTCCTATGCTACACCTTCGCCCCCGCATATGGCGCAAGCGCGTAACAATCTGAGAAACCGAGGTTGGCGCTGTTCCCACGGTAGCCTGCGACGTTGGCCCCTTTGATCAATTAGTTCAGCTTGTCAAGGTCAGGTTGAGGTAGAGCGATCTTCGGGGTAATCGTCACCTCGAAGTGGGCTCCTTTGTTTGCGCTTCACTGTCTATGTCGGGCTCCGGCGTCGTCTAGGCGAGCGCTGATGAAAGGACTGCCTCGGGGAACACGCATAAGGAATGCTTACCGCCGTATTGAGACGTAACAGCATATAATACCAACCTTGCGCTTTGTCAGGCCCAGAAGCGACTTAGATGAATCTAACTTAGCGTATATCCCCTTATATAAAGCGTAAAGCTTAAGCGTGCAAGTAGAAGGAACCGAATTACACACCGTAAGGCACTAAATCAGTATAGTCATCATCATCTGATGCGCTTTCACCCCTCTCGTCGGCTATTGGATAGAGGGCATATATATATATATATATATATATATATTCTGCGCATCTTGTAGCTGAGCATCAGTCAAAAGGCGCCTGCAGCTGATATCGCTGATGACGACGCTGCTTCCATCGGCTTTTGGAGCCACAGGGCGCCGCTTGTAGTTCGTCGTGCAGTTCGGGTCAATGTAACTGTATACATAAGTCGACGTTCGATGCTCCCAGAGGGTTCGACAGTCCCGCATCCAGCGCGCCTTTGCGAACGCATTGCACGGCAGATGTTCGATATACGTCGCTGGTTCGTATCCTGAAAAACCCTCTAAAGCCCTTAATTTATTTGGCAATCTGCGCTCGTTACGGAAGCGATGCGGAAGGCGCGCACTAATGACGAAAACACACGGGAAAGAGAGTAGTACGTACATTGGTGTGATGTAAGAAAAAAAAAAAAAAAAAAAAAACACCTGCTGGTCGCTTAGCGTTGCTGCGTGGTTGGTGCGGACGTGTGTCGGCATTAATCTGTGCGTGTTTCTCGGCTCAGATAGGCGGAACGATCCAGGGAGCAGCTGCGCTTCCCCGACTGCGCCGCGAAAGACTGTGTTGGTTACGGTGAGCGGTGACTTCTTCGCGAAGCTTATGTGATGAAAAAAAAAAAAAATAGAGAGAGAGAGAGAGAGAGAGAGAGAGAGAGAGAAAACCATTACGGGAGGATTCACTGCAATACGTAGAGGCGCTTGTTTGACAAGTTGCTTTCACGGAAGACATATGCCATATGTTAAGTGAGCGAGAAACAGAGCGCCGACTCTTTGACCGAACCACTTTGGTCGACGTTCTGTTTTCTCCCCTCGATGTGAGTATACTTCCCGACCTCACGAGATGTGGTCCAATTACCGATTTCATGGGAGAGCGGTGGCTGCGCCAACTGCAAGAGAGAAGAAAAAGAAAACGAGACAAAAAAAGGCAGCTTGGAAAGAGGGCGAGTAAAGAACACTCTTCTTTAGTAAAATGTGCAGTTTAGGATATACGCCTCGGCGGCATTCGTAGTTTTGTTAGCCGTTAATAAAGTTCTCATGTATGAATCCTGTTATATCGGAAGGCCCGAAGCAGTTAATTATGGTGAATGCGTGAAAATAATGCGAAAATTGCGTTTTGCTCAAGCGTGCTATGGCTCTAATTTTTATTCACTTCTATAGTTCAAGAGAGCCAGATGCAACGTAACGGCGTCCATTAAAGTACACAGGAAGATGGAAGCTTGGAAGTTATTACCAGTGTTTGAACAAGCAATGTCGCTGCAACCAACGTTTCGACAAGGGGGAGTTGTCTTCGTCCGCTGACGTTGTCGAAACATTGACTACAGCGACATTCCTTGTTCAACCACTTAGGGTATCCGTGGTTGCTAGAACTGAAGGACTCAGAGGGAGCCTACTTTAGTTTTATTAAGGTGAAAGCTTTAAGTGTCCATGTTCCGCGCAAGTACGCCACTGCGGAAGAAGCGCGTGCCGAGGTCGCCTTAGTGCCGGACGTGCACTTCCTATTGCGGCTCGTTATGTTTTACAAACAAGCCTAACCCCGATTGTGTAACTAAATGCAATACCAATATGTCGATTGTATAAAAAAATTAAATTATGGGCTTTAACGTGCGAAAACCACGATCTGAATATGAGGCACGCCGTAGTGGGGGACTCCGCAAAATTTCGACCACCTGGGTTCTTTAACGCGCACCTAAATCTAACTAAGTACGCGGGTGTTTTCGCATATCACCCCCCCCCCCCCCCCTTTGAAATGCGGCCGCCGTGGCCAGGATTAGATACCGCGGCTTCGTGCTTAGCCCCGATTGTATAACTTCATGCATTACCAAATGTAATACATGAAGCCTTCTTGTGGTACAAGAGTGTTACACCTGCGGAACTTTTGTTTTTCGAAGCGACTGGCACTGCTTTCGCTAAGGTCATTCTGAAAAGTGCGAAAGCACCCACGTCTATGTATTTCAGTTAAATGGTGACCATAAAGACAAGATGGTGTTTTCAATAGACAGGGATGTTCTTGTTGCGCTGTTGTTTGTGGCTGGATGTCACAAACAGCAAGAGTGACATATCATTATAACAACAGAAACGCAGTGTTGACTGCACATGGGATGTTACCATTTCGTCTTCGCCCTGTTTGCCCCAACTAAACGTCACTGCGCGTTTAGGGGATCATCCCTATGGCAAAAGAGTGAGCTCTTGACTGTACCATTCCCTACACATCGCAAGAATCTCACCGGAAAGTAAATTCCGCGCATTTGTTCGCACGTTGTTCTTCGTATGCATGGTACAGTCACGAGCGCTGTGTGCTTTTGTTACTTTCGCCTCCGCCGCCCTTGGTCACAAAAAAAAATGATAATAATAAAGAAAGGAAGGAAGAAACAAAGAAAAGGTTCCGTAAAGAAGGCTCCTGCAAGTCCTCGATCGACGAAATCGTTGTCCAGAACAAGGTCAGAACGGGACAACCTGCCCCAACACTGCGGCTCTCATTGCTCCGTCTGTAGATATACTAAGACTCGGAGTATGCGGTAACTACTGTGATGCTAGAAGACCCTCGCGCGTCGTCTCCGAAGCATGCCACTTCCCTGGCTGGCCCAAACGGACAGGTGTTCCGAAGCGGCAGGCGCATTTCGGCGGGGCCGGTACTCCGAACCCCCCTCTCCTCGTTGTGGGGTGCTCTTCCACCCCAGTGACTCCGGGCAGAGGAGCGCTGCGCCGGCTGCTGCCGTCTGCTGTACCCGCCCGCTCTTCTCATCGGTCTCGCTATGGCGGCCGACTTGTCGCACCATCTGGCAGGCTTGCGTAGTGGAACTACATGCGATAGTGCGTCTTGTACACACCGCCCCGTATAGAAGTAATAGATGCGGCGCTGTACGGGACATGCAGCACAAGAAACAAAACTGTCCTCTCTTACTTAACGCGCTTTACGTCTGCTGTGCCTACCGTGTGTGACCCCTGCATGTATAGTACGTAATTTCCACGCTCGTACAAGCACTCGTGAGCAAATATATATACGACGAGGACGTGCTTGCTACAACTGCTGACATATCGAACCCTGTACAATGCATGACACCTTTAGTCATTTTCGATATAAGGTTTTGAAGTTTCCGTTTAAACGAATTTAAAGGTGTCGCGCACGCCACATTTTCAGTTCTGAGCGAATTGCGACGGAGAGAAAGCGAACTAATGTAATTTCTCCGCTGAATCCGTCACAAGGCTGAGCTGCTCTAGCGCATGTGCGAAGACGTGACGCTGCAGGCAGCTGGCATGCAGCATCTCGTGTATGCAGTGCAAATTAGTCTTTCCTTAAATTATACATACAGTCAACAAACTTTCCTCCGTGTCGGCTACTGCTTCCGTCTTTTATTTCAGCATCAAACTAAGATAAGCTTACGAATCACAATTTCACGTTTAATTAACGAAGAGCTTAAAAAAACAGAAAAGCGAAAGAAATTTAACGCTTTTCGTAACCCCTTTGCTCTTAGCGTTGCATGGTTTGCCGAATCAGCTCGCACCTAAGAACGCTTTCGATGCACCCTGTATTCATATGTATACGAGTGTATATATGGTCGTATCATCTGGGTGCCAGCTCGGAAAACAAGAAAGACAGTGGTTACGTTTTTTTTAAGGGTGTTAAGTTTTGTTAAGTTCTGTTTGACAAATGTCTTGTTACAGACAGGTAGTCAATTCCCATATTTGCGCAGAAGTTGCAGTAGTCAGACAGGTTGCATGCAAAGGTGGATTATCCTTCCACACGATGATTGTCATTGAACAAGAACAATAATCATCGGCTGTGTAGTAGTTAATTCACTGAAGAGGAACATATACAATTAAATCGCGTATCTGGAATGCCAGAAATCAGCAGAGTCTTGGTGAACCGTAGAAGAGACACCGAAACGAAAGACGGGCTCGAAGTTTCCACGCTGTCTTCTCGTTACGTCATGAGATTCCCACAGTTCTACACTGTAAAATACTTTACACCCTAAAAAGTGAAAAGGGTGTAAATGTGTCTATAACTCACACCCTTAGGGTGCTATCTATGTAACGGACACCCTAAGGGTGTGAGTTATAGACACATTTACACTCTCTTTAGGGTGTAAATTATTTTACAGCGTGCTCTGAACTGGTTAATAGTTTATCGATGACAAAGAATTACATTGCATTCTAACTTAAGCAAATACTCAACCTAGCAACTTCGAACGCTGTTTTTTCTGAGCGAAAACAAATAAAACGTCATAATGAAATGTTTTGAACTGTGTTACGCCATACTATAACGTACAGGCTCTGCGGTTCAAGCGCAACACTCAAAACGGCAACCCTAGTTTGTTCCTATAACACGTAGCAAATAAATAAAAATCGGGTTTTAAAAAAAGATTAGGACTATTTGACTTTCGAACCAAACTAGGTTACCGCAGAAGCTGCAGCCGCTGAGTGCCGTATAGGAACAGTGAAAGTAGTCTCAATA
Source organism: Dermacentor andersoni (assembly GCF_023375885.2). Taxonomy (NCBI): domain Eukaryota; kingdom Metazoa; phylum Arthropoda; class Arachnida; order Ixodida; family Ixodidae; genus Dermacentor; species Dermacentor andersoni. Next base: position 325,399,917 of record NC_092814.1, read on the forward strand.
TTCAAATGCGTATTACTCATGCACGATTACGTTTCGACGCAGCTCGATAACAGATGCGCAGCGGACGTCGGCAACAAACGTGCCCCGCAGTCGTTAGCTCAGCATCTAAACCATCAGATGCCACAAACCTCTCAAAGAGGTTTGTGGCGTTTCAAAGGACTATTCGAAGTCGCCAAGGGCTCGTTGGCGTTCGGCGGCGAACGCGTCCCGTAAGTCGATCACCGGAGAGCAAGTGCCCTTAGTGTATAAAGTCCGAGCACGAAAACAGGCGAAAAAGCCAAAGAAATATTCGCGTTAGAACGAAATGAAATAGTAAAAAACCAAATTCGTTTATTGAAGGAATGATGCACTTGATGCGTAGGTTTGTTGCAATAAGGATGTTTGGGCAAAGCTTTCATCGTTTAGTTGAGTAAATCCGTATATGACAGAGCCGGGGACCGCGGCGGATCTGTGGATCTAGTACAGATGGCTACTCGTTATATGTGTGCCGTCCTGTGTAGAGCCATGACGGGCGGTGATGTAGCTTGCGTGAGACAGTAGTCTGTTGGATACTTCGAGGAAAACCGATTTGCTGCGTCCAAGCATCGATATACGAGCGAGAGGAGCACACATACTGGCGTGTGCTGTTTGAAGCAACGCCAATCCAAGGAAATGGAAAGAGCGTGTCGTCTGCGGCGACGAGGCTCAAAGGATGCCGATTTCTCTGTAACGGAACAGTGGCGTTATTTGTCACCGGGCGGTGCGTTTTGTCACGGTTTGTCGAATCGGTGACAGGTGCTGTCACCATTCTGTTGCAATGACACCTTGAGCTGCCTGTGTGTGACCACAGGGTAGGTCTTCACCCTTTGATATCGAGAACCAATATTAAGGAGACAGCCGAGATAACGCCCGAACATCGCTGCTGAGGTGAGATAAAACGTGGCGAAAGTCTATAGAACACCATTTACTTCCTGTGAAGGGGGCGAACATGCTAGAAACGGCTACCCGTTCGGCCTGAGAAGGGCAGGCATAGACAGGCCCGATGCTGCTATGCCAGGCGATGGCGTAATTTTTGTTGGATCCGTGCAACCGAAGTCTACGGGAGACCTTGACAAAACGATAAAAAAAATACTTCATAATACTTAACGAACTTGGCGTTGCTCTTTGTTGACCCTTTGATTAACCAGACATCAATAAATTAGTTTACAGTTGCGATTTGCTCGTATGACTGAGTTCCACAGGCGGAATGTGTCTATCTTTCGACTGGCTCCTCGAGTGCCAATTCATGAGAGAAATAGAGAAGGCGCCTTGCTCAAACGCTGCTTCAGCGCAGGCATCATGTCCTGTCGGCAGTGGGCTGCGAGTCGCCGCCTGTAGCTTGGCAGGAAGCACGCGAGCACCATCCGTGGATGCGAGTGCAACAGCAGTGCCGTGACGAGGGCAAGGCTGCAATTACGTTCGCAACCGTCCCTAATGGAAAGAGGGCGCCTACACTGAACGGACAGTGCCTAATAGTACACATCGCACATCAAGGGAAAGAGCGAGAGAAAAGAAAGGAGCGCCTCCTCGGTGAAGCCCACTCCCCCGCGCGTGGTGCTAACCGCCGCGCTCTACAGCGGCTAGTCGTCGTCGTCGTCGTCGTCGTCGCGGAGGGCGCCCAGCGGACGGGGCCAAATTTGCGTCCACTCGCGCCGAGCGAGTCGCGAAGGACAGCGCGAAATCACTTGGCGTTTTCCGCGCCGAACAATGGAAAGCCGCTGCGTGGTACGGGCGCGCCATTCCTTCCCAGTTTTCGTTCTTTCCTCATTTCCACGTGCTCCAGCGTTTCTCTCGCCCTCTGCTGGGAGGGGGAGGGAGAGGGAAGGGTTCGCCAGGTGCCCGTATGGTGCTTTGTTTTCTGTGCACACTCCGCGCTCTCGGTGCTTAACTGTTTCTTTGCTCTCTCGTTTCCGTTGCTTTTCATCTCGAGCGCGACACATTCGCGTTCAAGGTCACGATGATCGTGCCAGAACAATGATCCCCCTATACGCACGGGTTCCCGGTTTCCGCTCACTTCAAATTACCTGCCTTATACCTGTGTCACACGGGCACATTTGGAAGGCCTTCCAGTCAACGGCCTTTGAAACGCCACAACTCTATCGACTCAAAGGAGTTGTCCCGCTGCTACACGGCACTTTTGAAAGGCCGTTGAGTGGTTCAGGCGTTTCTCGCAAAATTGTGTGGCGCTGCAGATCTTTATTTTCGTTTTCATGTCACGAAAAGTTAAACAACATTAAAACCATTTAAAAGTACTATAATTTCTTTTATGTTTGTTTATACATTTAGAAAAATTGTTTATACACTGCCATACATATATCTTTTGTTTTTAAGTTGTTGAGTAGCGAAACTGCGGCAACGTTTGCGCCGCTCGATGCGGCTGCCATTTTGGTGTGTGTTCGCACATGTCAAGTGGCAAAAACACTTTATTGAATAATGAATAACACTCATATATAGTATTTTTAGAGCATTTGGTTTGATTTGTTCTTTCTAACCGTGAGTACGAGCACACTGTGAACGAGAGGGCATGTTCACGCTGTTTCCGCTTCCGTTGCTCAAAGGCCATCGAGATTTCGATAGAGTTGTGGGGTGCTCCGTTGACTCGATAGACTATTGACTCGGCGGCCTTCGAAACCGCCCGTGTAGCAGCTCGAACTTGACCTTTGAGTCAACTGACTATCGGTTGGAAGGCCTTCCAAACGCCCGTGTGACACGGGTATTAATCACTCCATAAACGGCGTGCGCATGGAAGTCTGGCGCTTAAAAACAAGTGCAAAAGTCGGGGGATATGCGACGGTCTTATGGTCACGTATACACCGTCATTCATTTGATAAAGATTTTGGTGCAGTCTAGCATATTCCGAACAATCACGCGTATATAATGCTCATCCAACATCTACGGTCCCATCGCGGTAGAATTGGTGGGAACTGAATGCCTGTTTCTACTGACATGCTACACGGCCTACGTCTGTTTCACTTCAGGAAGTTTCGCACGAGTACGTAGAGTACGTCAGCAAGCTGGTGCAGCGTATATGGATACGAGATGGTGCGAGATTTCCTTCGAAACGTGCGGAACGCTCCTGGAAACACTGAGTGCCACAACCCGTCGCGGTAGCCGAGTGGTTATATGGCGTTGCTCCGCTGAAAACAAGGCCGCGGGTTCGATACCCGGCCGCGGACGCCGCATTCCGATGGAGGCGGAATGCAGAAACGACCGTGTCCTTGATTTGGGTGAACTGTATGCATAATCCCAGTTGGAATAAAAATACTCCGAAGTTATCCGTGCCCGACGGCATCTCTCATATTCCAGTCTGCAGTTTCGCGACGTTAAACCCCACAATTTCATTTAACTGTCCGCTACGCAGACGCGTGTGCAAGGCCTTTCTCATGATTCCGTTTACGCCAATCGGCGTAATGGCCAAATGTCATCTCCACGTAAGGCGGAAGGCAAACAGGAGAGTTGCCTATAGTATCGCAAATCCGCACCGGTGTGCAGGTGGTCCACGTCGTGATACGGAACGAGAAGGCTTCTCGACAAAGCCCTCTGACCACGCGGCCCGTGCGGTGGTGTCTGGCGTTTTCGCAAATGAGACCGAGTTGGTGCTTTCGCGAGCTGACCAGGCCCGGGCGCTTTGTCTTTAGGGAGGTATGATCTAGTGCAGCGTGTATACGCATTGGCGTCGGCTTGCTAGTCTCCCACAACGTTAAGGTGGAATGGAATCCATTAATAGTCGAGCGTATAACACCCGCTTTAAGGAGAGCTTGCAACTGCCAGCATTGTTGGACGTAGAGCACTGAAGTACGAGGAGGGCATTGGCTTTGTCTTAGTTATAACACGGCTTTCTGAATCGCGAACGTGTCTAGTTCTCGAGTAGCGGCATGGACGTGTGGTGGTAGCCTCCTCAATAGCCGCCGATGCGGTATGTTTCAGCCGGTCAGGCCAAATAGGGAGCGCAAAGAAAGCAACAGCTTATCCGCATATAGACCCATCCGTCCATGTAGATTTGCAAGTGTTGTGGCTAAGTCCTCGAGCACCAAGGACTTGGTGCTCGAGGACTTGGTTGCATTTGACTCAGCTCCACTGACTGAGTGTCTTAAGTTTACGTTTGTATTAAATACAAACGAATCACGCACTTTGCGTGATTCGGTTGCGAATGCTGTAACATACATTCAAGTGACATAATCCAGCGTCCGGATATCGTGCAAGCTGCATACTCGATTAAGGGGCTCAACATTCGGCAACTACTTCGAAGGATGGTTTTATTCTTCATTAAATGCAAAGAGAAACGTTGACAACGCTCGCAAAAATAAAATAAATAAATAAAGTGGATTGATTGCGTTCCGAATGAACCCGGAGAGTAGAACAGGTGCGCTAGTCAGGAATGTCTCTATCGCAGCTGTTGGCGCTGACGCACGTCCTGTGCCGACAAGGAATTCCAACTCAGTGCAGCAACGTATACGCCTTCAATGCTTGCCCGTACATGGTACAAACATCGGGTCTGTTTATAAATACATATTATTCTGCGTTTATCGGGTGGAATGGCGTGCGACATATAGCGGCGTCACTATACTATACAGGGCGTTTCGGCGCGAACACTTTAAAAAATCTTTAAGAGTTGCCTGTGGCAGATATCACAATTCTAGTTCGTGAGCTGGTCTACGCGAAGCGGCGGACAGTAGATGCACAAACAATTGAGGTGCAAAATCGGCTAATTAATTAAAATCATTAATCACGTTTTTTAACTAATTACATTATGGCCCATAGTGCAATTTACAAATTCTGGCCGTGGAGTTCGCAAGGCGGATCCACTTGGAACGAATTTCCAAGATGACACCAGTTTCGAAATATAAATTCCCGAACTTTGTGGAGAAATGCATTGGCGTTCCAGTACTCTGCCCGTTCCAGACTGCGGCAAACGGGCTAGCGACTCGGCGTTTCTAGACACGAAGGTTCTGGCACCGTGGCCACATACGTCGCTGTCACAAGAAGCAGTACGCGCGCTACTGCACTTTTCGAAGTGTACAGATGTTTGGGGGAAGGTCAGATATCCCTGCTCCGCAACATTCGTGTGCGCGCAGTGTTCATTCTCTCTTACCACTTTTTTCCTTATATCCTTATTCCCCTTGCTCTCCATAACGGGTAGCAAACAGGACATTTGTGTAGTTGATCTCCTTAGCACCCCTCGCTCAACGCCCGTCTCTTTTTTTTTTTTTAAAGCGAAGTTCTTTTTGGCTTTTCGCCCCACTTCGCGTGGACGACTGTCTGCCCGAATAAACTGGATAGGTTCGGAGAAAGTCTCTTCATCCATTGTTTTCTCTCTCTCTCTCTCTGACCCAATCTGGGTGACTGCATAATCAACGGCGGCCACTTGGTGCACAGATCCTGACACCAGTTCAGGTTACGTATCCTCGCACGGTTTCATTGTGGTTTGCAACGCAGGCCAATCCTGAATAATCAAAGGCGGCAACTTGGCGCACAAATCCTGACACCAGTTCAAGATATGTGTCCTCGCACGGCTTTATTGTGGTTTGCAACGCAGGCCAATCCTGGAGGCAGTGAAACGTCACGGCACCCGCAAGCTTCATGGCATTCGACAATTAGAGCTAACCGATAAGTGTTCCCATCAACGTACTTTAGCAGTATCGAAGCCATATCTTAGCAGGTCCATACCACGAAGCTGTCGCTAATCGCCTTCCGACGGTTTCTGCTCCAACCCGCCCTCTTTCTCTCTCTCACTCGTCTATACGGCAACACTCGCACTGGAGTCTGCGCTCGTTCCCTCCAGCTGACGCGTCTGCTGCACTTTTCCCGCGCGTGTTTTGTCTCGCCCGGCGATTGCAGAGGAGCACACGCAACACATCGGGAGATACGCTACAGGTCGTGCAGATCTGATTCAAGGAAATTTGAAGCTGCGACGGCGGGCGCGCGCTGCGACGCGGATTGCCGTGAGAGGCAGTGCACTCGCAGATTGCGTCAGGTATAGTACGGGCTTATCTCTGCTCGGCAGAAATGTTTGGCCAGTCTAAAATAAGGATTTCACTTGCTTTCACCATATATAGCGGAGTCGTATGTGTCGCTAACGGAAGGCGAGCTCATTCATGGTCAAAATCTGTCAGCGACCACTGCACGATCACGTCGCTTCAGCAACGTTTTCCTCTACCCTTTCTTTTTTTTTTAGCTACAGTTAGTCACATCGAGTATAGTTGAGAAATTAATTTTTTTTAAAATTCTGGCAGCCCCCATCTACGATGACTGTCATCGTAGATAGGTGTTACTCGAATTTATTTTTTTCTTTTCTTTTAGTTACGGGAGAGCATTATAATTATTTATTTATTTTTTCGAAGAGCGCTGGCTTTGCGGCATAGTAAAATAAACTAGTTCATACAGCAAGCACTAAACCCACCGCGTCTGCTTAGTGGCTATGGTGTCGGGCTGCTAAGCACGAGGTCGCGGGATCAAATCCCGGCCGCGGTTGGCGGCTGCATTTCAATGGGGGCGAAAACACCCGTGTACCCAGATTTAGGTGTACGGCAAAGAACCCCAGGTGATCGAAATTGTTACATAGTCCTATTGTAGTCCATAGTCCATATTTGAGCGCGTGTGTACTTGTGCGTGAGGTGTAACTTTAAGCTATACAGATTCCTTTTTTTTTTAATCATCTGAGGCAGATAGCGCTATCCTAGTCATTCAAATGTATGGCTCGAAGAGGCGGACATTACTTGCACGAGGAATCGAAATGCATAATTGACTAATTAACAAACTTCCGCTAATTAAGTCATGGACTAGTTACTTTAAAGTAGATATTGACATTTACGAATTGTAGCCAGTAACTGATTTCTGTTAGCTCTGCTGAAAAAAAAAAATCGCAACTTTAGCCTGTTCCACAATTTATCACCCCGTGCTGTCGTTCATTCGCTTCTTGGGCAAAAATCGTCAGTATACCATTGCTGATGGATTTGTAGTTTCTCCTTTCGAATTTTTCTTATCTACCTGTCGCCCGCCCCCGTTCGCGTTAAACAACAACAAGAATGACAACGACGACGAAAGGGGGAAATGCTGACAATCTGGCCAATCTGCACAGCGGCAACTGTGCGAACTACATCCATCGGGCCGTCACTTTCCATTGCCAGCGCCCACGTGAGCTTCTCGAGTACGTATTACGTGGTATTACTGGGAACCTCGAGTCAGGCTTCGCTCCCAGTCTTGCATCGCTGATACGGACGCCTCGCACAACGTGGCTGCGCCCACGCGTTTACATCACCTTTCGCTGTCCACGCCATGGGCCGTCGACAGTACGCCCTCGCTCGCGCGTAGCGCATCAAGCGACCGTTTCGCAGTTTACGAGCGGCCATATTGTTGCAGGCTACGCATTACATTGTCACGGACATCCACGAGGCGTTCCCTTTCTTAGCTTTGCGACGCGTCTTGCCATGGGCCTGATAATCGGCGCCCAACACTGCAGGCGTTCCCTCCGCGAGCTGCGCGAAGAGGGTTCGGCGCATCCGAAGGCGGCCGTGCCTGCAGCTACCGTTGCCTTCTGTGGGCTGGCTCCCGCTTGTACGCCACCGCAGTTGGTACGCAGGCCGCCGCCTCGTCGCTGTCGGCCGGAAGTCGCCGGGGGCGCGTGTATGTGTGTGTGTGCTTGTGTATACGGAGGAACGGTTGTGCGGCGCCACTCATCGCCTTTTGTCGCGGAAAATTAAGACCAACGCTGCCGTTTCAATCAATCGTTGCGCGTACGAAAGGAGCGCAGTGAGGGAACTTTCTTATTGTTATTCTTACGTATTTGTGTAAAATTGAATGGGCAACATTTTTCTCTCGGGCGTTTCCACTTGGTGCGTCAAGAAACTAGACACAGGCCTACCATCGGCACGGCACGCGTTCGCATGTGCACGTCTAGCGTGAACTTCTCCGGACAGCGTTGAACCGACTGGACTCTATAGAACATTTTCGGAAACGAAGATTCTTGGGCCATGGCCGCTGCGCGTCGATGGCACAGAAAGCTATACGAAAGCGTTAATGCCGTATCTCAAGTCGACAGGTCTTGGCGACCGTCTGTATATACGCTCGGTGCGCGCCTTCATATGTGCGCGAGACTCTGCTCACTCTCTCCTTTCTATCTTTTCGTCTCTCTATCCCTTTTCCTCAATGCAGGGTAGCAAACCGGACGTGCGTCTGGTTAAACTACCTGCCTTGCGTCTCTTCGTTCTCTCTCTCTTTCTATATATTACTGTCCTCCAGTTTGGTTTTTCTTTTTCTTTTCTTTTTTTTTTTTTGTCTCCCGCGAAGTGCACCGCTCACGAAAGTATATACGGTTAGAATCGACTGCGATTCTGTGGAAGTTAACACTCACCACGTCTTCGTGCGCTATAAGTATATGCGATAACAGCCATGTTTTTCTACAGAGGAACTTGACACTAGTATTTTAATCGTACAATTTCTCGTATGGCGCATATGACTTTTGTACAGTATGTGCTTACGCTTTGCAGCTGTTAGAACGAAATTGACATTATTGAAAGCAGCTTGGGGTGTTGTTGAGCTGTTTTCCTCGTTAATTTATTATAGTCCCGGTCAGCTCGGTCCACATCGATTCGAGCGAGCCTTTTCATGGGCGCCGTCTTACTATAAATACGAGCCCGCTGAAGGTCAATATTTCCTTCTTGCGCTAAGAATAACGACACAGCTATGTATCAAAGGCCGTCAAACAAGTGCCGCGCCGTAAAAAGAGGTGAACGGTGTGGTATAAACAAACGGCGTAATTAGGTGCATCTGTACCGCGTCGTCTCTCCTCCTGCGCGTTGTTTTCTTGCCGTTCTTGGCTCCTTTGAGATGTAAAGCAGCTCGGGTTCTTATCGTCAGAGGTCATCTAGAACGCGCGCCAAAGCAGATCGGCGTCCCATGAAAGCGTCACCAACACGGCGATCCATATACGAGTCGCGCGCTGCATCTGTTCCTGCGCGGGGACGGCAGTTATAAGTGTCCTTATAGCACGTCCGAGGTGCCTGCGCGTTCATGTGTAATAGCGCTCTTTCCCTCGGCGGGGGTCACGAGCATCGCGT